>NW_005877659.1:0-8422 GCF_000147115.1 Myotis lucifugus | reverse complement strand
TTTTAATGTTAAATCTGACAACCTTAGATATAGACTATCTCAAGTAAATAAATAAGAAATAAAAGAAGAAATTGGAAAGATGAATAATGAACAAGAAAACATCAGATATGACCAGATAGATATTAAAAAGGAGCAAATGGACCTTCTAGACATGGAAAATATAAGAATTAAAAATAAAAACTAAATGGGAGAATTGGGGGTAAGTGTATTGATGTTGCAACTTACTTTGATATGCACAACAAAAGTTGGACTGATGGATGCATTGAGGCATAGGCAGATGACCAAATATGTGATAAAGCATATATTTGTAGTTGTAGTAAATGTTAATTGAAGAACATAGGTGGTGGGTATATGGGATTTCAGCGTGAAATTATTTCAACTTATCTATATTTTGAAAATTATCATAATAAAATATTGAAATAAACATTAAAGTTAAGCAGCATAATGGACAAAGTTTAAATACTGAACTAGGAGATAAATCTGGAGGAATTTCAAAGAATGCAGCCCAGGATAAAAAGTTAAATAATGAAAGGCTAGTTAAGATATGTGTTAGCAGCACAACCACTTCAAAAATACAACTAAAAGACAAAATGGACACCATCCAGAACCACAGGAAGGCTGGCTGAGAGGAAATTCTACAACTAGAAGGAAAGAGAAAAGCACACTGACACTCAGAGGAGGTGCAGAAATAAAGTGCAGAGGTACAGAGGCGCACCCGGAAAGGGCTGGCAACTGAGGACACGGTTGTCTTTTTCAATTGGGAGGGAGACACAAGCTCCCGAGTGCTCTGAACTCCAGTTCCGGGTGAGTCTCTGGGGACCCAGACTCATACGGGGAGAAACTGGACTGTCTGGCAGTGGGTGGAACTCGAGGGCAGCTTTCTCTCAGAGGTGCTTGCAGGACACTGAGAACCGGGGCCTCTTAGGGCAGGACTGAGGATCAGCCATAGCTGTTTGCTCTGCCCAGTTGATTCCCCGAGACCCCACCCCACCCAAGCTGTGCGCAGAGGCTTTTGCATATGAATGACCTGGCCCTTTGCAATCTAAAATTACCTAACAAACTGCATCTGGGTCAGAGAGACCCAGAGCATCCAAAAGAAGGCCCAAGGCCCCACAGCAGCTTGCATTGCTTCACAGCTGGGCCTCATCTGGGCACCTCCAAACCCCAAATAAAGAAGAGGAATCTGCAGATCTCTCCGTGGCTCCTGCAGGGTAGCCTCAGACAGAGGCTAAATTAGCACCTCTTTAGAGATCCAAGAGCCAGTGTACCCAGTGGTCAGAGTGGGACCATCCAGATTACAACTCCTCAGATCCAGAAGGGACACACTCAGGGGGCAGACTCAGTGAGCACCAAAGCCCCACTGAAGCAAGTCTTGCCCCAGAAGGGTGTCTCCAGCACAGAAGTTCTCCCACCATAGACACAGCTGATTCTCACAGCCAATTGGCCTGGAGGTCAATTCCTCCCAGTGATACCTACAACAATCAAGGCTTAACTACAACAAGAAGACTGTGCACAAGGCCCACAAGGGGGTGCACCAAGAGTGTCCACCTCAGGTAATTGGGGAGGCTGAGCCACTGGGCCCTATTGGACACCTAGCACAGAAAGCCACTCTATCAACACAGGGAAGAGGCCAAAATGAGGAGACAAAAAAACAGGTCACAAATGACAGAAATGGAGGAAAGCAAACTACTGGATATAGAGTTCAGAACCATGGTTATAAGGTTACTCAAGAATCTTCTAGAAACCGCCGATAAATTTAGTGAGACCCTCCATAAATCTAGTGAGACCTACGAGGATATGAAAAAGGACCAACTAGAAATTAAGCATACACTGACTGAAATAAAGAATATTATGCAGAGATCCAACAGCAGACTAGAGGATCGCAAGAATCAAGTCAAAAATTTGAAATACAAAGAAGCAAAAAACACCCAACTGGAAAAACAAAAAGAAAAAAGAATCCAAAAATATGAAGATAGTGTAAGGAGCCTCTGGGACAACTTCAAGCGTACCAACATCCAAATTATGGGGTGCCAGAAGAAGAGAGAGAGCAAGATATTGAAAACCTATTTGAAGAAATAATGACAGAAAACTTCCCCTACCTGGTGAAAGAAATAGACTTACAAGTCCAGGAAGCGCAGAGAACCCCAAACAAAAGGAATCCAAAGAGGACCACACCAAGATACATCATAATTAAAATGCCAAGAGCAAAAGACAGAGAATCTTAAAAGCAGCAAGAGAAAAACAGTCAGTTACCTACAAGGGAGTATCCATACGACTATCAGCTGATTTCTCAATAGAAACTATGCAGGCCAGAAGGGAGTGACAAGAAATATTCAAAGTATGAATAGCAAGAATCTACAACCAAGATTACTTTACCCAGCAAAGCTATCATTCAGAATTGAAGGTCAGATAAAGAGCTTCACAGATAAGAAAAAGCTAAAGGAGTTCATCACCACCAAACCAGTATTATATGAAATGCTGAAAGGTATCCTTTAAGAAGAGGAAGAAGAAGAAAAAGGTAAAGATACAAATTATGAACAACAAATACACATCTATCAACAAGTGAATCTAAAAATCAAGTGAATAAAGCCTCTGCACACAGCTTGGGTGGGGTGGGGTCTCAGGGAATCAACAGGGTGGAGCAAACAGCAATGGCAGATCCTCAGTCCTACCCTAAGAGGTCCCGAGTCTCAGTGTCCCGGTAATCGCTGCAAGCACCTCTGAGAGATAGCTGCCCTCAAGTTCTGCCTGATGCCAGACAGTCCAGTTTCTCCCCGTATGAGTCTGGGTCCCCAGAGACTCACCCGGAACTGGAGTTCAGAGCAGTCGGGAGCTTGAGACTCCCTCCCGATTGAAAAAGACAACCGTGTCCTCAGTTGCCAGCCCTCTCCACATGCGCCGTGTCCTCAGCTGCCAGCCCTTTCTGCCTGCGCCTCTGTACCTCTGCACTTTACTTCCGCACCTCCTCTGAGTCTCAGTGTGCTTTTCTCTTTCCTTCTAGTTGTAGAATTTCCACTCAGCCAGCCTTCCTGTGGTTCTGGATGATGTCATTTTGTCTTTTAGTTGTATTTTTGAAGTGGTTGTGCGAGGCAGCAATTTCCGGTGTTTACCTATGCTGCCATCTTGCTTTCTTCAAATTTTCTCATTCTTGCCGAAACCGGTTTGGCTCAGTGGATAGAGAGTCGGCCTGCGGACTGAAGGTTCCCAGGTAAGATTCCAGTCAAGGGCATGTACCTGGGTGGATGTGCAAGAGGCAGCTGATCGATGTTTCTCTCTCATTGATGTTTCTAACTCTCTATCTCTCTCCCTTCCTCTCTGTAAAAATCAATAAAACATATTTAAAAAAAATTTTCTCATTCTTATTTAATAAATTCAATTTTTACAATTTCCCTGATAGACCCATCTATAAGCAATAAATAATATTTTCAACCATTAGTCAGAAACATTTTAATACACTATATTTCATGATAACACTGAAATGCAAAAATATCTTCTGATGTGTTTTAAAAACCAATAACAACACTATAGACAACACTATGGTTGATGCTCTGATATCTACTCACTTCACCTCTCCCCAGAAACAATATGATTGGGGGACTTGAATTCAGCCTAAGGAGTGTGGCCCAGTTAGCCAAAAGGTGTTCTTATCCCATTCCATGCTTTGATCAAGAAAGGGCATTTTACCCCAATTTTTGCCAATGAAACATGAGAAGTTGGACTGAAGGTTTCTGGGAAACTTCTTCCTTGACAACACTGGAAAGCCAGACTGATTTTCTCCCTGCAGATGTGACAAAGAAGTGTTTAGACTCAACAATTACCAGGAACCATTCTGCCCCGAAACATCTCTAAGGCCCATTCTGCCTCTGGCATCACCAGTTAATCTAATCAAGGTCTTTGTTCATTAAGGCAGTTCGTGCCCAGTTTTCTATAGATCAGCAGTTCTCAACCTGTGGTTCTCGACCCTTTTGGGGGTCTTACGACCCTTTCACGGGGGTTGTCTAAATACATCCTGCATATCAGATATTTACATTACGATTCATAACAGTAGCAAAATTACAGTTATGAAGTAGCAACGAAAATAATTTTATGGTTGGGGGTCACCACAACATGAGGAACTGTATTAAAGGGTCGCGACATTAGGAAGGTTGAGAACCACTGCTATAGATGCTAAAAGGATACTTAGCATATTAGCTTTTTATATATATAGATGTTCATATCTCAACCATTTTATAAAAATCAAAACAAAACACTATCCTTCTTTGACTCTTAGGATACCTCCTGCCCCTCAGAGGCAAGCTCAGTAGTTGAGCATTGATCTATGAACCAGAAGGTCACAGTTCGATTCCCAGTCAGGGCATATGCCTGGGTTGCAGGCTCGAACCCCAGTGTGGGGCATGCAGGAGGCAGCCAATCAATGATTCCCTCTCATCATTGATGTCTCTATTTCTCTTTCTCCCTTCCTCTCTGAAATCAATAAAAATATGTTTGTTTGTTTTTTAAAAAGAGAATAGTCTAGCCCTCGCTGGTTTGGCTCAGTGGATAGAGCATCAGCCTGCGGATTGAAGGGTCCCAGGTTCGATTCCAAATCAAGGGCACATGCCCGGGTTGTGGGCTGGATCCCTAGTAGGGGGCGTGCAGGAGGCAGCCGATGGATGATTCTCTCTCATCATTGATATTTCTGACTCTATCTCCTTCTCCCTTCCTCCCTGAAATCAATAAAAATATATTTTTAAAAAAGAGAATAGTCTACATTCATTGTAGCCACTTCTAAATAGCATTGGCTGGTATTTACTAAACATTTACGATGTGTCAGCTGATTTACATACATTATCTCCAATCTTCAAATCCATACCACAAAGTAGGGCTATCACTCCCCTTTTTTATGAACCAGGTAACTGAGACTAAGGAGAATTAGGTATCTTGTTTCACTCAAACAGCTAAAATGCGACATTATTAGGATTGGAACCCAGGTCAGTTTGGATGCAAGTCATGTTATTTGCATTCTATCAGCAGTTCCCAAACTTGGCAGGGCATCAGTCATCTAGAGACGTTAAAACACAACAATTACAACATAGGTTCTTAGGCCCCATCCCAGACCTACCAAATCATCATCTCTCTCTCAAAGAGCCAGAATCTCTATGTTTCAAGCTTCCTGAGTGAATCTGATACAGCCAGTTTGATGTAGGTCTTCCCTACACTGCCTCTCACAGTTGAGTGTTCAGCTCATTCCAGTTTGGCTTCTAATTTCAATCCTCAAAGCAAATTGCTCCCAGAGACCGCCTTGTGGCTAGATCTACTGGAAACTTTCCAATATTCATCTTGCTTGGCTTCTTAATAACACTTGTCAAGCTGAGCAATTTCTAACTCTATTTGGCTTCCAGGTTACATTTTCTGCCTTATTTCTGATCCTTCCTACTCTGTCTCTGTCTTCTGGCCACCTCCTCAATGTTGGCACTGCCCACCTTGGTTTCTAACCTCACCCTCTTCTCCCTATAAACACTGTTTGGTTGATCTCATCCATTCCTGTGGATCTAATTACTGTTTATATATTAATGGCTCCCAAACTGGTATTTCTAGCCTCACTCTTGGCTGCTGGATCTGTATGTCCATATATGAGCCATTGCCAGTTAAATCACTTAGGTCCCTTAAGCTCAACAGGTCCATAATTGAATTCATGATCTTCCTCAAACAGCCTTCTCCCGGGTCTAATTATACTGATAATTCAAAAAATAGCATTCCCGCCGGCCGGCATGGCTCAGTGGTTGAGTGTTGACCTATGGACCAGGAAGTCACGGTTTGATTCCTGGTCAGGGCACATGCCTGGGTTTCAGGCTTGATCCCCAGTAGGGGGCATGTACGAGGCAGCCAATTGATCCTCTCTCATCATTGATGTTTCTACCTCTCTTCCCTTCTCCCTTCCTCTCTGAAATAAATTTTTAAAAATAGCATTTCTTCCCCACCAGTGTGGCTCATTGGATTGAGTGCCCTCGTCATCCCATGCACTGAGAGGTCACTGGTTTGATTCCTGGTCAGGAATGCCTGGATTGCAGGCTTGATCTCAGGTCAGGGGTGTGCAGGAGACAGCTAATTCATGTTTCTATTCCTCTTGCTTCCTCTCTCTCTAAAACCTACATATATATATTTAAATCTCATTAAAAAAATAGCATTCCCTAAGTTTGAAAAAATCTAAGCTTTTGAGGCCAGTGACACTTGCTTCCTCTATAAGGGTCCATAGTCACCTTCCATTTTCCAAATGGTTGAAGCTCAACACTCTGATTGGAGGTACCAGACCTGCTACTACAAGTACCCTCATAGCATGTTGATGCTTTTGGTGACCTGGTAGCCACTGGGGAGAAAAAGACCTTCCAGATCTACAATACAGGTGACTAATGAACTATCTGCAGACTTTCACCTTGAGTTAGGTACAGGGCCTACTACTCTTATAAAGAGTTCTAATATTTCCTCAAATATCAGTCTTACTTTGTTCCTCCAAAACTTGGAGAAAAATGGATCTTCCTGATATTACAATTTTCCCACAACATCTCATTAGAAAATATGTCAAACACACAGAAAATTTGAAAGAAATGTGCAGTGAACACCCATATATCCACCCCCTAGATTCTACAGTCAGAATTTAATTTTTATTAGCTCGAATAAGTATTTGCCTAACCCTGTGAGCTGTGAATAGAGTGATAGCTCTACCATAATTACATAGGAAGTATTCTGTTCCTACTGGTAAGTCCAGTGCTTCTTAAGGGCTCTGTACTGCAGCCAATTTCATGAGTGCTTTAAACAAGCCAACACAGGTCAGCTGTTACCTGGGTGGAGGAACTTCTAGAGAGTTCTTCCCAGCTTAAAGAAACAAAATTTCAGTCATTTGGCTTGCTGCCTGAAGACACCTTCAGCTTTTGGCTCTTGTAAGCAGGTGTTGTCCATAACCTAGAACTTTCTGGTTGTGCAATAAGAGAGGAATTGCCACTGCTTTTGGGCCAGTGATAGAGAAGAGGGTGTAACTGGGATTCATATCCCCTGCCATTGATTTTCCCAAAAGTTCTACTCTAAGATTAATGGCAAGTGTCCCCACAGATGGTCTAGTGCTCTCTTCTACAAATGCATACAACCTTCCCTGTATTTTCCAGAGCCACTAGAGCCTTTAAAGAGAAAAAGGAATATAATTCCTCGAAATCTAAGGAAAGCAGTGGCAACCATCTCTCTAAATTGGTTCCAACTACTGTATGTGATGTCACAAGCTATATATTTCAACTCATAATAACTGCTTCATTTTGGCACAATATCATCCTTGGCTTCCTTCTTTTCCTGGAAGGTCTTCAGTTAAGAACAGATTCCAAAACAAAGGAATGTGTGCTCATCAGTAAACTAGCTTCTTCTCACAGAAAGAAAAAAGCAAAAAAAAAAAGCATTGTGGCTGAATGAAATCTGTGACTTTTCATTCTTATCCTATAAGAACTAATGCAGCCGAACCGGTTTGGCTCAGTGGATAGAGCGTCGGCCTGCGGACTGAAGGGTCCCGGGTTCGATTCCGGTCAAGGGCATGTACCTTGGTTGCGGGCACATCCCCAGTGGGGGGCTTGCAGGAGGCAGCTGATCGATCTCTCTCATCGATGTTTCTAACTCTCTATCCCTCTCCCTTCTTCTCTGTAAAAAATCAATAAAATATATATTAAAAAAAAAAAGAACTAATGCAATTTTGTTTAATGCTAAAGCCCTTTGAGGCAGCCCTGGATGTACAATTTTGAATAGGAGTGGAATACTTGAATGAATATAAAAATAATGCTTTTAGAATGGGGATAGTATTTTTTTTTAGATACATTTATTGATATCAGAGAAGGAGAGAGAGATAGAAACATCAACGATGAGAGAGAATCATTGATCGGCTGCCTCTTGCACGCCCCCCACTGGGTATCGAATCCGCAACCCGGGCATGTGCCCTGACTGGGAATCAAACTGTGACCTCCTGGTTCATAGGTCAACCACACTGGCCTGGCGGGGCATAGTATTTTTATATTATAAAAGCCTCTTTCCTCTTTTGTCTTTCTGAGTACATGACCTTAACTGTAGATCTAAACATTTTCTGTAGAGAGACAAACACTAAATCTTTTAGTCTTTGTGGCCCATACAGTCTATCTTACAAGTACTCAACTCTGCCATGTTAGCTCAAAGGCAGCCACAGACAACACATAAACGAATGAGCATGGCTCTGTTCCAATTTTATTTATGGACACCTAAATAAAGACTACATTAGTTATTCACAAAGCGAAGACCTCATATTTACTTTGCACAACCAAGCAACAGCATGAGTTAAAAAATTACAGGCCCACTACTCTGTATACAACCAATGTTTCCTCAAATATAGTCTAATTTTTACTATATACCTTTTATTCAATTTGTGAGACCACAGGAT
>NW_005877658.1:0-8423 GCF_000147115.1 Myotis lucifugus | reverse complement strand
GAATGTAAGATCAGTGAGGCCACTGTGTCCTCAGAACCTCCCTGGCTATAATCAATGGAAGGATATCACTAAGGAATGTTTCTCTAAGGGCAGACCACGGACTCGTCTCATAATAATCGGAAGGAACAACTGTGGGGACTCCCATCTGGTACAGTCTTCCACCCTGACTTTTATGCGAATGAGCTTGAGGCCAACAAAGGATTCCCAGCAGCCCCTGGTAGCCTATTATCGTTCTAAAGACCCCAGGAGAAAAAAAACAGCTGGAGTGTAATCATGACTTGTCACACGACAGAATAGGTTATGAAAAAATATCAATTTCAAATATATGGACACTTGGAAGAGACACGTTCTTTTTGTTTTGCAATTATTCCTCTGTGTTTTCCTTGGCCTGCCACCTCATATTATAGTGAGGAGCAAATAAGAGCTGGAAGCTACCTTGAGAAGTCACTGTGACCTTTCCCTGCCCTATTATTAGTGCCTTGCTGTGCTGGGAAGGAGCACATTGGGAACAGATATTACACACTACTCTATCTCACTGCATATTTAAACACGAATTCTATCGCTATGCTATAGGACACACCATATACTATTTATGGCAAATTACTCATTGGAGCAATTATGTCCCAAAGAATATCCTAGGGACCGGAGGGTCAAAGACAACATTCCGAGCAAGCATCCTTCTTTTGTAGGTCATCTTCCTTAGACAGTAGAGGAGCACTCGTTGGGAGGCTTAATACAATTTGCTTCACAAATGCTAAATCATAGCTTGGCCAGGCACGGAGCATTCTTTACTTGTTCCCTGTCAATGCTCTATTTTATTTTAAATAGAATGGTTTAAGGTATGAATCGGATAGATAGTAATGATTATTCTGCAGGGATATTTACAGATTATATCCATTGGTGTTTCAATAAGATTACTCTGTAAATAAATGAAATCTTATCAAATTGCTCATTTTGACATATACTGCCTTTTACAAGTATTTAAAAAGCAATAGTTACATGATTAGTCTACCTTCATCAAGAGAACAAGTATCTACATATATAAAAGCCTAAACGACCAAACAACCGGTTGCTATGACACACCCTGAGCCACCAAGGGGTGGACGCTCAACACAGGAGCTGCCTCCTGGTGGTCAGTGTGCTCCCACAGCGGGCAGCGTTGTCAACTGAGACCCGACCAGGCGGCCCACCAGCCCAGTGGCAGCCACTTACTCCCTCAGGAGTCCTGCAGGTCCAATCTCTGGAAACAGGAAGGCACCCATGGACCAGCACAGCTGCAACAGCGATCCTGACAGTGCCGCCGGCTTCCTGGAAGTCAGCCTCAGCACAGGGCTGCTTCCCCTCCCTAGATGCTCCGCAAGAAAGAAACAATATAAAAGCGGCCACCAGGTGGCTCCCAACAACCAGCACAAATGTCAGTGAGATGGATCTGGATCTTGGCTGGCAAGGGTGTCCCATCCCTCCTTGGAGGGTCGATCGTGTCCCGGCCCCCCCATCCACCCCACTCGGGACCCCACCTGTGCATGAATTTGTGCACCGGGCCTCTAGTTATAAATAAATGTGCAGTAAAAGTTTTCTTTGATCATAAGCATAAAATGAATCACCTCTTTAAACGACATGTCATGAATTTTAGGGCCTCTGATTAGAGGATACATAATACATCTCATCTCTAAAAACACTATTTCTGCCACGGAATCCAAATGTCTTCATCCTGGGCCATGCCCCCACACACAGCCTGACCCCCACAGAGATCATTCCCCTTCATGTGGGTGAACCCTTGGAGGGGCACGGAGGGCACGGAGCTCAGTATAAGAGGAGCATTATGGAACGCATTAAAGGCCTCACGTCCATTTGTCACACAAAATGAAATGTGAATCCTGGAGTGAAGTGCTGGCGACCTCGAGGTACTGAGCACGTCAGGATATGGGCGCTAATGCTGGGGAAATTATAGCCCCTGAGCATCTAGAGCCCCAGGACCCTGCCGGTTTGGCTAATAATTGCCATATTTCTCAACGACTGATGCCCGGGAGGAGCAATGGGCAGCATCATAAAGATGTTTTAAAAAGCCCATTACAAGAGGGCATTTGCTGACCCTGCTACTGGAACTCGCAGAGATATTTTTCTACTGCACTCCTCCTTCCTACTGAGAAGGGGGGAGAAGGATTAATGAAGACATTCCTAAAACAGTTTAAGAAGTGGCGCAGATAATAATTGATTTATGGAAAGCCATTGCTGTCACTTAGGCACACGTTTGTGGTGAGATCAGCACACCTCAAAATCACAGATGCCACTCCTGAGAAGGAATTCAGGGCGTGTGTCTGGCTTGTAGGTAGGAAAAGTAGAGGACTTTGGAAAACTGTCCTTACAAACAGAAATCCCTATTTTACTACATATTCATGTAAAACGGAACCTCTCCGCTCTCCATATGGAATGTGTGCCTCTCTGTCTCACAGATGCACCTGCTTCTGCATCGTGGATAAGTTGCCATGGTATCTGAACTGCTTTCCTAGGTCTGCAATGACCAAGTGCCATGTGCCTACAGTTCCACGTGACCTATGACCCGAGAAGAACAGAAGAAAAAGCTTCAGCCCTGGCCAGTGTGGCTCAATTGGTTGGGCATTGTCCCCTGCACCAAAAGGTTGTCAGTTCCATTCCCAGTCAGTGCACATGCCCAGTCAGTGGGCTCAATTCCCAGTAGGAGGTGTGCAGAAGGCAGCTGATGGATGGCTCTCTCTCATCAATGCTTCTATCTCTCTCCCTTCCTCTCTCTAAAAAGAAAATCAATAAACTATAAAAAAATTTTTGAAAAATGTATTCATAATGTATTTTCTACCCAGGAATTAGAGGGTCAAAAGCCTGAGATACTGCTAAACTCTTTATCTAATCACACTGGGTCTGGTGACCCATATATACAGGGTATCCCCCCGAAATGTATACACATTTTAATAGCTAATGGCTCAATTTTGAAAAGGAATTGTGTTTTAATAAACACAGCCTTTATCATTATAAAAATGTGTATACATTTTCGGGACACCCTATATTGGTGGAAAGGCAGCTCCTATTCCCAGAAGTGCTTTGTTTGTGATGTTTAAAGCACAGATAACATAACCTGAATATTTGTTGCCAACAATATAAGTCTTTAGTTTCTCTCTTCATATATTTATATATAAAAAATGCTGAAAGCAAATTCTCATGGACCTCATTCAAACCACTCACTCATTCCTCTCTTCCTTTTGCATGATGGACATTCCATCTGTTTTCCAGTAGAATTCCCAGAGCTCTGCACATCAGGACTGGAAGGGGCTCGCTGTTCCTCCGCTTCTCTAAGTCAACCAACTCACAGACTTAAATACAGATCCTTTTTGTGGGTGCTGATACTGATCAGAATTTCATACTAAGGAATGTTTCTTTTTTATTATTATTACTAGAGGCCCGGTGCATGAAATTCATGCACTCGGGGGGAGGGGGGAGTGTCCCTCAGTCCAGCCTGCACCCTCTCCAATCTGGGACCCCTCTCCAATCAAAGACTGCTGGCTCCCAACCGCTCTCCTGCCTGCCTGCCTGATTGCCCCTAACCACTTCTGCCTGGCAGCCTGATCACCCCCTAACCACTCCGCTACCAGCCTGATCGATGCCTAACTGCTCCCCTGCTGGCCCAATTGCCCCCAACTGCCCTCCCCTGATGGCCATCTTGTGGCGGCCAACTTTGACCACGTGGGGGCAACCATCTTGTGTGAGGGCATGGTGGTCAATTTGCATATTATCTCTTTATTATATAGGATCTTAAAGAGAACCTGTATAAAATGGTAAAGACCAGTTCTGTAGCCAGACTGGGTTTGAGTCCTTGAGCCATACTATAGCAGCTCTATGATTTAGGCAAGTAACTTGGCTTCTTTATATAGTTTTCCAACTGAGAATATTGTGACTGGATATGATTTCCTATGCAAAGTGTTTAGCATCATCTTTGTGCATTGTGAATGGTCTATAGGTTTGAGCTTTTTACCACTAAGAATATTTCACTTTAACATAGCCAATTAGGAAATAGTTATCTCACAAGTTCTGTAAACTTGCCAACTACGTTTGTTCTTTTTCTTCTCAGAGCCTACATTAACTTATGTAATTAGAACACAGAATGGAGAAAGACTGATCTATCAGGTAATTTATCATTATTAATATAGAAAGTCTCAAAAGCTAAGTTAGAACACAAAATATCTTCACCCTCTGCAGAAAATGTAGCCTCTATTCTTTCTCGAAGCATTCAGACACAGTGTAATTATTATGTAAGCACAGAGCAATTGTTATAATCAAGTTCTCAAAACATGTACTAGGAACATGGAGAAGAAATTTCCCATCTGTGTGGGAGACCTTCATGGGGGTGGGTGTCTGAGCTGGGTCTTGGGGAAACGTTTGTGAGAAATGAGGGGAGGGTTTCTATCCAAAAAAAAAAAAAAAAAAAAACAGTGAGAAGAAAGGAGGTGAGCGAAAGTGTCAAGTATCTTAGAAAACAGGAGCAGCTGAGAGTAACCAGGAGGGCTCACGGAGGGGTGTGTTCACACAATGAAGATATGGATGTGGCACTAGCCAGTGTGGCTCAGTGGATGGAGCTTTGGCCCAGGGACTGGAGGGTCCCAGGTTTGAACTGGAGGGGCACATACCTTGGTTACAGGCTCAATCCCTGGCCCCAGGGGGCAACCAATCCATATGTGTCTCTTCCATTGATGTTTCTCTCTCTTTCCCACCCACTTTCTCTAAAAAAAAAAAAAAAAATCAATGGAAAAAGTCTGCCCAGCTAAATATTAGCAGCAACAAAAAGGTGTGGATGAGTACACTCCTGCCATATACCATCATGATTTTATAAAAGTAGACAGGGGATCGATTATAAAGAACTTTTATGTTGGGCCCAAAAGGGTCCTCATTCCAGTAAATCCCCAATCCTAAATTCCTCTTAGTGGCTCACCATGTCCCTTGTCTCCTCTGACAATGGTCACACTATAAGCAAAATGAACAAATGCATCACAGAATCTATCGGGTAAAGCCTGGTGTCACCTGGTTCCCAACGCATTCCTCCCGCGCTCTGCACTCTCATGGGCCCTGAGCTAATCCAGCCGTGAAGACAGCAGGCACTCGTGTGCTACCCACTGGAATTCCTCCCTTTCCATGAGCAGCAGTGACGCAGGTGAGACCGGGGCGAGGAGGACGCTGGAGATGACTGATGTGGACAAATGAACAGCAACAACTACATGATTTATCTGAAATCAATGTGTATTTACTGAAGAATCAACATGCGCCCTGCATTCCATTGATTGCTGTTTTACTGAAACTCGAGGACACCAGATTTATGAACACACGCTATGTTCAATGTTAATTGATAGATAATTACAAAGCATCTCATTCACTGCTCACCACAACCTCATGAGTTGGAATTATGGCCCCTATTTTCCCGGAGAGGTTAGGTAACTTTCCCAAGATGTTCTAGCTAGTGGCTGACTTCCCACACTACAAAGGCATTTCATTTAAGTCATCACAGTTAACGCCTATATTCGTTAAAACGGCATCAGATAAGTTAAAAAAAAATGTGCAGTCTCAATATTGCAAAAAACCTGCGCTAAGAAAAAGTGGCTGTTTTTAAAGTTATCAAGTGTAAACTACATTAGTCAAACGGATTCCTGGCCCTCGCTGGTTTGGCTCAGTGGATAGAGTGTCCTCCTGTGGACCAAAGGGTCCCAGGTTGGATTCAGGTCAAGGGCACGGACCTTGGTTGCAGGCTCCTCCCCGGCCCGGGCCCTGGTTGGCGCAGGTAAAGGGGACAATGTATAGATGTGTTTCTCTCACATTGATATTTCTCTCTGTCTTTTCCTCTCTCTTCCACTCTCTCTAAAAATCAATGGAAAAAATATCCTCGAGTGAGGATTAAAAAAATAAATGCATTCCTGGAGGGCCACATAATCAGTGCAGCCTTTAGGGCTTCTAAGGCGTTTTCACCACCCATAGCATGACCTTGACATCCATGGGATTACAAACCCTTCCTGGTCTGGCCTCATGAAGACTGCCTCCGGGAATAACGAGGAGCGTGGGGAGCCCAGCAGACCTGCCAGGAGACCTGGAGACCCCAGATGCTTACTGTGCACACACCACAAGCATGCCGGCGGCGGTTCAGATTGTAGGAGAGATGGACCCAGCATGCGGACCGGGAGAGGACCCCCAGGGCAGCCACTGAACAAGGATCTGAATACTGTCTTCCTCGGCCCCCACCAGCAGGCGCTACTCCATAAAAGAGCAAGTGCTGCCCTAGTCCATTTGGTTGGTTGGTTTGGTTCGGTGGATAGAGCATCCGCTTGCAGACTGAAGGGTCCTGGGTTCGATTCCTGGTCAGGGCACATGCCCGGGTTGTGGGCTCAGATCCCCCCGTGTGGGGTGTGCAGGAGGCAGCTGATCCATGATTCTCTCTCCTCAGTGATGTTTTTCTCCCTCTACCTTCCTCTCTGAAATCAATAAAAACATATTTTAAAAAAAGAGCAAGTGCTACGGGGACAGCAAAGGGTCTGACAGATACCGGGAGTGGAGGGTGGAGGGTGGGGGGGGAGGGTGTGGGCAGACCATACCCCTGCCAGCAGGGCACGCCTCTCAGAGAAAGGCAGCTAAAGGACGCCATCCTGCTGACACCCTTCCCCGTGGGCCTCTGGACACTTTCCGGGAAGGGCTGCGGCTCCGTTTGGAAAAAGTGGGGAGTGAGGCAGACCCTGCTCCGATTTAGTTCCTAAAGGGGGGCCCGTGCCTGTAGGCTTGGCCCGCGGGAGCAGCCTGGGTGGATGGCGCTGATCAGGGGCCTCCCTCCGGGAGGAGGTACTGACACCTCACTGAGCACTGGGCTGGCACTGGGTGGGCAATGCCTGGCAGTGCTCTTCTTGAGGCACCGCTGTCCGCAGAAACGCTGACAGTAGTAATGGTGATGTCGCATTGACTGCGAGGAGAGTGCAAACATAGATGCATAGAATTGGAACTGGGAAGGTCATGCGCCGCCTCCTTTCCTGCTCAGCGCTAGGCAGTGTCTGTGGGGCCACGGGGAGGCCGGGAAGCCTCTGTGTACAGACCTGCCCAGGCGCCCGCCCGCCCGGCTGCACACAGGCTCCTGCACCTGCCTGGTGACTCCCCTCGACGCTGCTGGGGGCGTTTTCAGAAACGACACCTGAGTTTCTGTCACATGCAGTCCAGTTTGTCACTAAATTCTGCCCATGGGTTTCTTCCTATATCTGCAGTCAGTCCCTTAGTTTCCATGTTCATGGTCGGCAGGAGTCCCGGCCGGAATTAATTACTGCAACAGCATCCACTATGGACAAGTCAAGGCATGAGTGACTGTCTCCTCATGACAGTGTGACTAGTGGTGAAATGCACAAATGACTGCTGAGTGGCTGTTGGGTCCCCAGCCCAGGGCTTGGTGGCTGGGGAGCAGACGAAGAATAGCAAACAGCTTCTACTCCCCAAAAGTGTGTCATTTAGCCTGGTCAGTGGTTGAGCCTTGACCTGTGAACCAGGTGGTCACGGTGATGGGCTCCATCCCCAGTGTGGGGTGAGCTGGAGGCAGCTGATCAATAATTCTCTCTCATCATTGATGTGTCTCTCTCTCTTTCCCTCTCCCTTCCTCTCTGAAATCAATGAAACATATATTTTTAAAAAGTGTATAATTTAAATAAGGAGACACTAAAGGTCGGATATCATCATTGAGAAAGGCGGCTCTGGCAGGGATGGGGTAAGCTGCCCGGATAGGACCCGGCAGGTGATCTCAGAGCACAGTGAGGTCGCCGCGGAGTCTGCAGCTGAACTGCTGACTTCTCACACGTGTTCCTCCTTCATCTCAGTCTTTGCTCCAACACAGCAAGACCCACTTTCCATCTCCATGTCCGAGGCACCCTCTCCTCCCTGCGTACACACTCTGCACACGGTGCGCCCTCCCTCCGTGAGCGCTGACTCTTCTCCTTCTCCTTCTCCTGGCCCATGGAGGTGCTCACCCTCCCTCACCCTCCCCCACCCTCCCTCACCCGGTTACAGTCCTTCACATTCACTCCAGTAAATGGATCCTCAGGAGTCTGATACCTGTCACCACACTCCATCCCTTTGTCTATTTCTCTGTAGCTATTAAGCTTTCCGATTGTTCTCATTAATTTAGCAAAGGCCAGTGTGCCAGGGCTGGGTTTGCATTGCCTTCCTTTGAGTGTGCAGTCGGTGCAGCAGGGCGGAGAGGGAAGCCTTCCCTCCTCATTCCCCACGGCATCTGATCTAGTCCTCACGGGATCTCACTTACTTGTGGAACCTAATGAACAAAACGAATTGACCAACAAAATAAGACCCGAAGCAGGGAGGCATGGAACAGACTGACCTACCTCCATGTGGGGTTGGGGGATGAGAAGAGATAAACCAAAGAACTT
>NW_005877657.1:0-8423 GCF_000147115.1 Myotis lucifugus | reverse complement strand
AGCGAAGGAGGAGTGGGGATGGTCTGGTGCCCTTCAGCCCCCTGACGAGGGGCTTCGAGGCCTGCAGTCAGGACAGGACAGTAGCTGGCCGCTTAGGTGGTGTGAGCTGAGGCAAGGAGGCTTGACTCACGCCCATTGCAGTTCTGGAAAAGTCCCAGACGTGGGGCAGTGAGCCAGGGTGCAGTCCGCCTCCTGGTCCTCCCTCCTAAAGCCTCAGGCTCTTGGAAGACAAGACAGTTGTACAGCCAAACCAGAGGTGGGCGTCCTCCTGCGGCGGTCCGGGGGCCTGCTCCATACGGCTCTCCCAGCTAGCCGTGCCTGCTGTAAACTGGACTTACAGCGGACCAGGCATTTTGCCTCTTTTCAGCCTCTGCGGCCACTTGCTCCTTGACCCCAGCTGGTTGGCCGCATCCCAGGGGATACCCACAGGCTGTTGACGTTTCCTTGGTGCCGAGTGTCCTGTCTCGCCCTCCTTGGTCACTGGTTTCTCCCCAACCACCTCATTTGGACAAACATGTTTTTTGAAAATATGTGGCAATTTGACAGATCCAATTAGTAGCTTAGTGTCGTGTCATTAGCTGAAGACCCGTGTGATAGTAGCGTCTCTAGTCCTGATAGCTTTCGGAGGTCCCCCTGAAAACCAGGCGAGCCATGGGCGATGAATGAACTGTAGGGGAGTGCTAACTTGCTAGCAAGGTGGGCCACCAAGATGTCAACAAGGTGTGGAGAACAACTGTCCTATGATCTCGCATCCTCTTGGAGAAATCTCTGCCACCTCCCAGCCTCTGTGAGGGGCCCCCTCCAGTCCTGAGACCACCCCGGTTTCTGAGCCAGTCCTGACCAGTGGGAGGATAGCAGTGCACTATGAAAGTGTGACCAGGAAGAGAGACCTCAGGCTGAATATTTGAAACGGGAAATTTAATGCAAATAACTGTTTATACAGGAGCTGGAAGAGCTGAGAAGCCGAACAGTGGATGGCGAGATAACCTAAAGCATAGCAGCAGCAGGAAGACAGGCTACTTCTAAACTGGAGGGGAACAGAGAGGAGGTGCTTTCTGACCAAAGTGGAGGAGGGCTGGCGCAGACGGGAGCGCCATGTGGATGTGTGGGGGAGATAGCTCCTAATCTGGGCTGTATCTCCGGGGCCAGGGTGACTCAGTGGCGTTACCTCCTGCCAGCACATGGTCTGGCAGAGAGCAATGGTTAGGAGTACTATATCGTTCTTGCCAGGAATGTGGGTCATGTAGATGTATATGTTTATTCAAACCTTATTGAACTGTAAAATTTAAATTTTACCTCAATAAAATATAAAAATACTTGCACAAAAAGAGTTAGGCTCTGCAGTAAAAAGAAGGATCTCTTACCCTTTGAGACAGCACGGAGGGACCTGGAGAGCATTATGCTAAGTGAAATAAGCCAGTCAGAGAAAGGCAAGTATCATGATCTCACTCATATGTGGAATCTAGTGAACAACATAAACTGATGAACAAACTAGATCCAGAGACACAGAAGCATAGAACAGACTGATGAATCTCAGCGGGAAGGTGGGGGAAGGGTGGATGGGTGGGAAGAGATCAACCAAAGAACTTGTATACATATATGCATAACCCATGGTCACAGACAATAGGGTGGCGAAGGCCTGGGGTGGGGGCCAGGGGTGGGCTAGTATGGGTTAATGGGGGGGAAAAGGGGACATATGTAATACTTTCAACAATAAAGATTTAATTTTTTAAAAAAAAGAGGCTCTGGAGTCATACTGTCTGCTACCAACTAGCTTTCATGGACTGAGTTGTGTTCCTACCCCCGCCCTCCATTCATATGTCGAAGCCTAACTCCCAATGTGCTGCATTTGGAGATAAGGCCTCTAAGAAGGTAAAAGGTTAAGTGAATAAGGGTGGTGCCCTAATCCAATTAGACTGCTGTTCGTACAAGAATAAGGGAAACCAGAGATCTCTCTCCTGTGCACTGAAGAATGGCTGCTCCAGGACAAAGCAAGACGGCAGCCTGCTGCCCACCAGGAGAGCCTCACCAGAAACCAACCCTGCTAGCACCTTGATCCTGGACTTGGAGTCTCCAGAACGCTGAGGAAATACATTTATGTGGTTTAAAGCACCCCGCTTGGGATTCTGTTACAGCAGCTTGAGTTGACTGAGCAATTCACATATCACCTACCTACCTACCTTAGTTTGCTCGTCTGGGAAATGGCGATGATAAAACTTGCCTTCTCACGAGGTTTTTGAGAGAGTTATTTGAAATAGGAGTTTAAAGCACTCGGCATGTAGTAAGGATGCACATGTAGTTTGTACGCCTGAATTTCTGCCTCAGTATCCCTGCCCGGAAGACAGGTCTCACCTATCGACAGATGCTGCCTCCCACCCCCCAGCCTCACACAAGGTGTTGCTGGTCCCGGCCCTGTATTCTCCTCCTGGCATCCTCCAGCCACCATTGGGGTCCAGCTGCCATCCCGCAGAACTGTCCCTGCTTTTATTTTAGCCGCCTGGGCCTCCACGTGCTGACTCCTTCCCACCTGAGAATGTCGTGTCCCTCCTGCTGTGTGCTTTGTTCCATCTACCAAGTGGTTCACGGTCAGCCCAGCTGTATTCCTTTCCTATGACCCCATCTTTGGTCCTGGCTCCGGCCCTCAGCCTGTGTGCGTGGGTTGGGGTGGGAAATATACGTCCCACCCGCTTTAGCTCTCCAGGCTATTTGCACAGACTCAGGAGGATTTTCCTGCCTGGAAATGAGTGGGGTGGGAAGGGGGGAGTGGAGGAGCTTTCTTTGAAGCTGCGTGTGCATGGCAAGCACACTCTTATGTTTGTTTGTTTGTTTTAACTCAGACTGTGGGCTTATTTGGGTTGGCTTTTGGGAGAAAAAATAGGAATGATGAGCATGGAGGTAGTTGGGGGGCTGTGGTCCCAGGAGGACCAGTCCCCCCTCTGGCACATTGTTACTGGGCTCATGTGGACACTGCGTTTGTGGTTGTCTGAGCTTCGCTGGGTGTTTGCTTCGCTGGGTGTTTGCTAGCAGTGGTTCTCAGGTTTGTAATGACTTGTGTGTATTAGTTTTTAATTGCCATTATACGTCAAACTTAAATGCATAAAATAACACTTTTATCTCAGTTTCTGCAGTTTTTACTGATTTCAGAGAGGAAGGGAGTGGGAGAGATAGAAACTTCAATGATGAGAGAGAATCATGAATCGACTGCGTCCTGCACGCCCCACACTGGGGATGGAGCCCACAACCCCGGGCATGTGCCCTGACTGGGAATCGAACCGGTGACCTCCTGGTTGATGCTCAACCACTGAGCCACAGCAGCCAGGCCTTTCTGCAGTTTTTAGCCTTAAAATCACAAATGATACAAGCTGGTTAAAACCAATTTGAACATCCAGAAGTTTATAAAGTAAAAATGATACATATGTCCTTCTTACTCCCCTCTAGTCCTACACTCTCAGGGAATAACTAACTACTGGTAGCCACTGAGTCCATTTACTTATATTTTATCCATGTTTACATGAACATACATACACACATGCACCAACATTTTTTTTTTTAACAAGGATGACCTCACTTAAATTAGGACTTTTGTTTGCAAGTAATAGAAACGCTGCATTAACCATTTCAGGCAAAAAGAGGAATTCACTGGCAGAAGCATGTAAACCACAGGATGTCTCTGTGTTTTGTCTCGGCTTCTCTCAGACCAGCACTGTCCCCATGCTGGACCTCTGGCTCCCACCCCCAGGCTTCCCCACACAGAGGGTTTAGCCCTCTGCCTTCATCCCTAAATAAAATGTTCCCCTGAAGTACTTTGGGCTGCAAATAACACAAAACCGAACTGCCGGTGACTTACTAGAGCAGTGGTTCTCAACCTTCCTAACGCCGCGACCCTTTAATACAGTTCCTCATGTTGTGGCGACCCCCAACCATAAAATTACTTTCTTTGCTACTTCATCACTGTAATTTTGCTACTGTTATGAATCGTCATGTAAATATCTGATATGCAGGATGTATTTAGGGGTTGTGACCCACAGGTTGAGAACCGCTGGACTAGAGGGTTATTCTCATGGAACAAGATGTATAGAGGCAGTTGGTTCTGTAACCCAAAGATGTCATGGTTTGGGGGCAAATTGTTTGCAATTCTCTTGGTCTTCCCCCCATGGTTGCAAGGTGGGTGCAGCAGCTTTAAACACCATTTTCTCACTTGACAGTGTGTTTAGATGGCTTCTGTCAAAGGCAAAGCCTGAGACCCAGGCTTGTGTGCAGTGACTGGGGAAGTGATCACAGGGAGCAGGAGAAAGGACTGGGGAGGAAGGAGAGAGAGAGGGAGGGAGAGAGAGAGAGAGAGAGAGAGAGAGACAGAGAGAGAGAGAGAGACAGAGAGAGCACTCATATAAACGCACCAGGATTGGGGCAGTGCTGTCATGACGTACTAGGTCCTGCTGGCACCTCCTGAGGGATCTTGTGACTATATCTCAGAACTGTCCCCTGGGAGCAAAGAGAGCAGCATTTAAAAAACATAAGTGTACTTCCCCCACAACAATGACCATACTTTCCAGTTAGTGTATGCGTGGTACACACAGCTCATAGTGCATGGTTTTCCATTAGCAGACAAGCCATCCTTTGTATAGTCTGTTAATGCACATATCAAATTGCCCTAAGCATTGGAAGGTCATCCTTTTTCTTTTTTTTTTCCTGATCCCAGGACTGAGGAACTTTTATCCCATTTCAAATCTTTGGCAAATTGGAAAAATACAGCAGTATTCCACCTTGCCAAAACAACTATTTCACACTAACCTATTCAGAGCAAAAATAGAAACGAGGTAAAAATAACTTCTAAGTAGCCAAATAGATGTCAAACTGTCACAAATTCTAGATGGAACCGGCGGCCCAGCGGTCCTGTGTGCAAAGTCACTCGGGTTTTGTCTTAAATCTCACACACTTGTAAGAGAGGGCTTAATAGGGGCCTTTTTAACCTCGTTGTTACTTAAACTTACTAGCTTGGTATCCTAGTTACTGTTTCCACAGCAAACGAGAAAGGGAAGGAAGCTTTTAAAGGAAGCCACACTGGCCAACTCAAAATCAAGATGTGACCACTGACAGCAAGAGAGGAGGCAAGAGACCAAAACAACTGCAGTCACAAAAACACACCCCCTCCCCCCTTTAAAAAAGGAATATTGGTATTCTGCCTACTCTAAGGAACAGTAAAAGAACTGAGATTCACAGCCAGAAAGAACTGTTAACATTGCATTTAGAGTACTCTTTACAAGGCAAGGAAATGAATAATTTATTTTAAGCTATTATGTCCTCTTTTGCAGTATTAACTCAGTATGGTTATTCTTTTTGTGTAATATATTTTAGTGTTGAATATATTTTGTGTAATATATTTTAATAATATATTTCCCAATAAATAGATTTAAAATAACGAGAACAGTAGATTCTAAAAGCCCCGGGGAACTTCACTCTCTAAACAACTGTTTTCCAAAGTCACGGAATTCCTTCCAGGTCGGGTAGCCATAGTGGACGGTTTCTCTGCTTCCCGGCACCAGGGGGCGATGTGGACCAGCCTTCCCTCTGACTCAGCCAGTGGTGCTGCATTTCTGCAGCGCGCTCGGACAGTCCCTAGCTGTCCTTCTACAGTGACAGGCTAAGTGGGGCAGACAAATGCTGAGACGTTTATCCACCCTCCTAGGCATTTTCCAGAAATATCAGAGGCGCGCTAGACTGGAAGGGGCAAGAAAAGAATCCTCCAGGAAGAAAGGAATTTGAGAACATTTGCTACAAAAGTTCTGTAAACTAACATGACAGTCATTTCTTGTTTAGTTTGTCTCATTAGTAAACAGTATTATCCCAGCTGTGGCATCAGCTAACCAGGATATTACTCTGTGTGTGTGTGTGTGTGTGTGTGTGTGTGCACTTGAACTTAGCTGATAGCTTTGAATAGAGAACTTTTTTTTGCTTTGTTCCAAAATCTTATAGTCTAATGTGCCAACCCTTATACTCTCTAATGTTATTACTGTTATTAATAGCACCACCTCATTTTGTCCATTCATTGTTATTTCTTCCTCTATTCTTCTGCCTTTCTGTTTGCTTTACATGCTGTGGTGGACAGAATAAGGGCTCCCTGAACCTGTGATTATGTTATGTTACCTGGCTAGGGGAATTAAAGTCACTAATCAGCTGGCTTTAAAATAAGGAGATTATCTTGAAAAATTCAGTTAGTCACATGTAATCACAAGGGTCCTTAAACGAGCAAGGCAGAGACAAACAGGCTAATGGCCTTGTGAGAATGATCTGCTGTGGATGGCTGTGAAGGTGGGAAGGAGCCATAAACTAAGGAAGTGGTAGCCACTCGAAGCTGGAAAAGGCAAGTTCTCTCCTGGAGCCCCCATAGGGAGGGCAGCCCCACCAGCCCAGTGAGACCCACTTTGAACTTCTGACTTACAGGACTCTGGGATGATACATTTGCATTGTTTTAAGTCACTAAATTTGTGATGATTTGCTCTGGTTGCGGTAGGAAACTTAATACACAGGGTCATAAATTACATTTAAGACTTATTTATGAAGTGTTTATGATATGCTCAACATTGTACATGGGGAAAAGATACAAAAGTAGTGTAAATGTTGTCACACCCCACAACCACTGATATTTCAGATGTTACACAGACCTTCAGCCAGCAACATGTGATGCTCATAGTTGCATAGGTAACTTCTGATTTCATCTACTCATCCTCATTTATTAGTGGCTTCTCTCTGCCAGGCATTGTGCATACAAAGATAAGTGAGGTACAAGGATGAAAAAGGTACACTTACTTAATACGACTAAGCAGAATTCTTCATCTCCACTCTGCCCTCTCTGCTCTCCTGCAATTTTTCCTAGCTTCCCAATTCCTGACTTCAAATCCACAAAATAGTTGAGGAGCCGAGGTTTTCAACCAGTGATGTAAGTGAAAGTCATCGCTGTGGGGTGTGAAGGGGCAGGTAGAAATACAATGGCTGGACCTGCCCCTGGGGATTCCGACTCAGTCGTCTGAAGAGCATTTGGCTTAGTTTTTTTGGTAAAAGCTTCTTAGGTTACTCTACACCTTGCTTTAGAGCAGCGGTTCTCAACCTGTGGGTCGCCAACCTGTGGGTCGTGACCCCTTTGGGGGTCAAACGACCCTTTCACAGGGGTCGCCTAAGACCATCGGAAAACACATATATAATTACATATTGTTTTTGTGATTAATCACTATGCTTTAATTATGTTCAATTTGTAACAATGAAAATACATCCTGCATATCAGATATTTACATTATGATTCATAACAGTAGCAAAATTACAGTTATGAAGTAGCAACGAAAATAATTTTATGGTTGGGGGTCACCACAACATGAGGAACTGTATTAAAGGGTCGTGGCATTAGGAAGGGTGAGAACCACTGCTTTAGAGAGTAAGATAAATATAGAGGGGGAAAAACAGGCCAAAGAAATTTCAACAAGTTAAACATTTTTTAAAAATATTTTTTTGTTGTTGATTTCAGAGAGGAAAAGAGAGGGATAGAGAGATAGAAACGTCAATGATGAGAGAGAATCACTGATTGGCTGCCTTCTGCACGCCCCACACTAGGGATCGAGCCTGCAACCCAGGAATGTGCCCTGACTGAGAATCGAACCATGACCTCTTGGTTCATAGGTCGATGCTCAACCACTGAGCCACGCCGGCCGGGCTAAACATTTTTTAATATCATATAGGTGGTTGATTACAATGTTGATTACAACGTAATGCAATTATAAATTGACTAGTTGATTACAATGTAATGCAATTATAAATTAACAGGAGAGAGCCAACCACTCAAAATCTATACATTTGGAAATTAACAAAACACATTCCTAAATAATTAATTTTCTGGGTAAAGAGAGTCAGGGTGAAATTGTAAAATATCCAGAAAACGAGAAAGCACAATGATGCTAGTGTTAATATTAACAGCTACTGTGTGGGGCTTATTATTGTGAGGGCTGGGGAGCTAAAGAGAGGATCCTTCTTCAGGCATATTCGGTGAGGCTCTTGGAAGAAGGCAGTACCATGCACTTGTAGTAGGGATAGACTTGTGGTCAGCATCCTCGGCTCTTCTGGGGAGTAGGGGCACCATTGTGCATATTCCTGTTGGGGGGCAAGAGGGCATAATGGCTAAGAACACAGGCTTTGGAGGCAGACATAGCAGCTCCATCACCTGCTAGTTGCATGATCTTGCGTAAATCACTCACCTTGACTAAGCCTTGGTTTCTTCACCTGTTAAATCAGGACAGTGATGGCAGTGATGGCACCTTTCCTTTATGGTTGTTGTGAGGAGCGACTGAGAGAATGCATGGAAATCTCCTCGTGAGGCACATGATACACTCCGTAAATATTTAGTATTGTTATGACTGTTTTACTATTATTAAATTCTA
>NW_005877656.1:0-8423 GCF_000147115.1 Myotis lucifugus | reverse complement strand
CCCCCTCCCCCCCCCCCCCGAGCGTCAGGGCGGGCACAGTGAGCACCTCACAGCGCCTCTGCTGCTCTCTGAGCCTCGGTCAGTCTCAGAGGCGGTGGACTCCGTCCAACCCAGATCGCTCCCATCTGTGGGGCCGAGAGGGACCTGGCCGGGCAGGGGAGCCCAGACGCCCCCGGCAGGTCTGGCCCGACCGGCACTGGTCCAGCCCAGGCAGTGGCGGAGTCAGCCCAGTGCTGGGCCGGCCCTGAGCCCACAGCCCGGCTTGTGTGAGAGCAGCGATCTCCCGGGGTCTGGCTTTGGGATGACACATCGGCGGTGGATTCTGGGGCCCAGGTGTGCGTCGGGTGGCTTTGCTGGGCCCCCAGGAGTTACTGGAGATATAGGTAGAGGGGAGGGGCCAGCTCCCGGCACCGGGGAGGCTGCATTGGGGTGGGCGTGGCCTCACAGGGAAGCGTCCTGCTCCAGGGGAGAAACACCAGGTCCCTCTGGCTCATCCCTTAGCTTTCTCCATGGACCGTCGTCACCATCACCCATCGTCACCCCTGAGATTCCCAGGGTGGACTGAGACAGCCCCCGGCGGGGTGCAGCACCAGGTCTGTGCAGGGTGGGCTCCCCCGGGCAGCCAGAGCCCCTGCGGCCCCTTCTCCGAGCCCCTCCCCTCGTGTTCTGACACCAAATGCCAGGCTGGGCAGATGACAGCCTCGCCATCGGGCAGCGCCTTCCTGGCGGTCCGTCCCCCGTGGGCCTGGAGACCCGCCCCCTCAGGAGCCAGACAGGAAGTCCCAGACCCCAGGCCTTGCTCTGAGCTCACACCATTCCCTCCTCCCTGCTGTCAACTCAGGTCTGTCACCTGCCCTGTTTCCTGGCACAGAAGCCGGGGCTACAGGGAGCTGGTGGGCACATCGGGGGCCTCAGCTTGGGGACATGGGGCCCCGCCGCCGGGGAGGGACCAAGGGCCTCTGTCCAGCAGTGTCCACCGACCGCGGTGAGGGACGCGCGGGCCTGCAGCTCCCCGTGGACCCCGCCACGGCGGGCCTCTCCCCGCTGCGCCTTCAGGTGCCTCTGGAAGGGAGCCTCGGGTGGGGGCCTCGCCCACAGCAGGTGACGGCGGCGCTCAATGTCGCCGGCGCTCAATGTCGCCCACATTTTAATTGCGCGACAGTAATTCTGCGATAGAGTTGCCGATGGCAAACATGCAGAAGACATTAAGTTTATTTATGTTTTGGGTTATTAATGTGGCTGCTGAAACTCCCCAGTTAGTTTTGATTGAATTGTTTTGTGCGGTTCTCTGTCTAATGGAGCGGTAAATAAGAAGTTCTGATAATGAGGCCGAGCATCTGCCACAACAACCTGGTGCGGTTATTAACATTTCCACGAGGCAGGGCCGCCGCGCCGCAGTTAGAGCAAAACAAATGTGGGTGTCAGGCCGCGCGGGTGTTAATTACTATTTCATTCCACGTGGAGGGGGCTCGAGGGGAGGGGCGGCCCGTGAAGGTCGTTCTCTCCCCGAGAAGGCTCGGGCGCCCGGGCGCTGGGCTGTCTGCCCCCAGAGCCACTGCCTCCGGTTTCCATGTACAGCCTGAAACCAGACTCGAGTCCGCAGGCCGCGCTCCTTGGCCCCAGGCCGAGCTGCAGGTGGTGAGGGGTCCTAGCACCCCCGGGACATGTGGGTTCCGGCAGGTGTCACCGTGGGTGCCAGGACGGGGGAGCAAGGGGGTCCCAGAGGCAGGTGTCCTGCCGAGTGCCCGGTGTGGGGAGATGTCACCCCAGCTTCCCGACAGCCGCTCGGGGTGGGGGTGCTGGCCGTGATGTCCCCTAACACACAGCACAGCCCTGCTGACCCCAGCAGGGCAGCCCGGTCTCCCCTGGGGCACAGAGGGGAGGAGCGAGGCCGGGTCCTCAGAATTGGGGGTCACAGGACCTCATGGAGGAGCGCGTGGAGATGGAGCCTGGGCCTGTCCCTCCCGGAGGCAGCCCTGGTCTGGAGACGCCGCCCAGAGCCTGGGCCCTGGACACGTGGTGGGAGCAGGCGCTTCCTTCTCCCCGCGCTCCACCCGGGGCCTCCCCGTCCCTCAGGTCCCGCGCGTCCCACTCCACGGCACAGCTGTCACTGGACCGGGTCTCCATCAGCCCCTCCGTGCCTCAGTCTCGCGGGGCCAGGCAGCTCTCCCATTTTATTTAACGCGTTTGGAAGCGCGACCAGCAGGGCTGGCGGTGCTCGTGGCGCGGACATGGAGGCCGGGCCGTGTGTCTCAGGCCCCCCTGTCCTGTCTCTCCCCCCAGCGCCGGCCATGGCCCCGCAGAACGTCCAGGTGAACCCGCTCACGGCCAGCCAGCTGGAGGTCACGTGGGACCCGCCGCCGCCCGAGAGCCAGAACGGGAACGTGCAGGGCTACAAGGCAAGCTCCGCGCCGCGTGGGCCGCCCCGCAGGTTGCTGTGGGCCCGAGCGGCCGAGTCCCCAGATGGAGCCCTGGCCCCACGCACGCTGCCGCTCTCGGCTCGCTTGTTGCCTGGCTCCTGTGGCGGACACAGCCACCATCGGCCCACAGAGCCGTGGCCACCCTGAGTGCCAGGAGCAGGCCAGCCCAGCGATGCCTCTGGCTGGTTTGTGACCAGGCCTGGTCAGGGGCCTGCCCCCGCCCCCCCAACACACAGACACACACACACACACACACTTGGGGAGTCTCCAGGGGCTTTGCCGGCAATCAGACAGAACCCTGAGAACAGGTTCCCATCCCAGCTCTGCCGCGGGCCCCAGTGGATGGTGCATGAGCCTCCTGACTTCATAGGTCCAGGGTGGGGCTGAGAATTTGCATCCTAACAAGTTCCCCGTGGGGTGTGGTTCCTAGGCACCCCACTCTGAGAACCACTGCACCACAGTGTTATGGTTCCACATTAGCTGAAGATCAGAGACGGGATAAGAGAAAGGCAGCAGGTGGGGCCAAGGAGAGTTGGGTGATGAAGGATTAGAGCTGGGTTCCCCGGGGCAGGAAGCTCCTCGCTCGGTCCGGCTCTGCGTAGAGAGCTGAGGCCGGGAGGCCCCCGAAGCCCCCTGGAGCCAGGGTGCCCCTCCCCGTCCCCCGTCCCTCTCCGGGGTGGTTCCCGGTCTGGGCTCATCAGTCATCGGAGTCTATGGGCTCCCCGCCCTTATGGCTATCGGACCCGTTAATGTCCATTTAGAAACGACTCCGTAGGCACCTCATGAAGTCAGCGCCTGCCTGCGTGGCAGGCCGGTCGGTGATTCATGAGCGAAGGGGCGGTCCCGGGAGCTGGGAGCCAAGGCGCCATGTGTGTGTCCCAAACAAGGCTTCTAGTTTCCTCAACTTGAAGACACGGGGCTTGGATCTGATCTCGTTAGGGAGCCTGTCCCAGCCGGGGTCTCCCCGCAGGTCAGAGCGCAGACGCTGGGCTGTTGGGGGGCAGTCGGTGTCTGGCCAGCCGTCTAGGGCAGCAGCCGTGGTGACCTCCGCAAACCTCCATCCTGGGCGTCGAGTTCACCCACGGGCGCTCGGTGAGGGGGTGGCGCCCAGGAGCAGTGTGGGCTGTCCCCACAGGGCTGCGCCCCCCGGTTGTTGTCCGTGTTCTGTCTTCTTGCCCCCGACTCTTCAGGAGAAGGTCCCCTCCGCCCTCCCACTCAGCACAGCTGCACGCAGGGGTGCACTCGGGCCCCCTCGCGGCTCACCTCCCCCGGCTGGAAAGGGGGGCCCCGCCCAGGCCGCCTGCGACCCTGCTCTCTCTGCAGATCTACTACTGGGAGGCGGGCAGCCAGAACGACACGGAGAAGGTGAAGGTGCTGTTCCTGCCGGAGACCGTGGTGAAGCTGAAGAACCTGACCAGCCACTCCCGCTACCTGGTCAGCATTTCCGCCTTCAACGCCGCCGGAGACGGGCCCAGGAGTGAGCCCCGGCCGGGGCGCACCCACCAGGCGGGTAGGAGAGGCGGCCGTGCATTTCCTTCCCGCCTCTGCTGGGCGCCCTCGTGAGAGCAGCCCCTGTCTGTCCCACGGCTCTGCTCTGCCCGTCCCGAGGCCCGTAGGGCTGGCTCCATGGCTGCCCCAGGGCCTGGTCAGCTGCTCAGCAGTGGGGCCCCATAGCCATTAGCCAGCTGTGAGTGCTCCATGCCCCCTCCAGGGTCACCTGGGCCCGGCCAGGCCCTTTGGGGACCCACCAGCCCCCCCGGCTGGCATGCTCTCGTCACTGGGAGTGCACTATGAGGGCGGCGCCCAGGCCAGTGTGTTGGGCACTCACTCCCCTGGGTGTGGGGGCCACAGACCACCACCCCCCCCGCCCCCGCCAGCAGCTCACCAGCGTCTCAGGCGCATGCCCCGCTGGGTCCAGGAGCGCGACGGGCTGAGCCTCCCGTCACACGCAGGCGCAGTGTGGGCTCTGAGGCCGCCCGTTCGCCCGGTGCTTCTAGTCTCCTGGCACCTGAACCTGACTCGGGTCAGGGGACCGAGGGGTCGGCAGCCTGGCCCAGGGCCCGGGAGCTCTAAGAGGCTCTTGGTAGGACCCTGGAGTCCAAGGGGGGGAGTGAGATTAGGGGGCCTGTGGGGTGAAGACCCGCCTTCCGCCGGGCTCCCTGCCATCCAGTGGGTTTAGCACCTCCCGAGCGTCGTGCTTCCCGGGGACGTGGCCACCCGCGTGGACAGCAGCTGAGACAGGCCACGTGCGGAGGCAGACCTGGGGGCAGGGGCCTCACCCGGGCACTGCGGCCCTCCCAGGCAAGAAGGCTCCCGAGCCCCGAGGGGAGGGCAGGAGAGTCGGTGCCCCGGCCAGCAGGGAGGGCCCACTCTGGGCACCAGCACCCGCCCCCACTTTCCCATGGAGCCTGGGCAGGAGGGGCGTGAGAGGTGGCCACACACCTGGCCACTGGTCTGCCGTGCGTCCTCCGGCTCCGCCTCCCTCCCGCCCAGGTGGCCCCGGAGAGGGCAGAGCGCCACTGGGATTTCAGATGAGACGGTGGAGAGAGGCGGCAGGCCCAGCCGGCACCGAGTCCCGTCCCGCCGCCCCCCACCCCACCCAGGGCAGGACGGAGCCGGCCTCGGAGCCTGGCAGGGGCTGGGAGGTGGAGCTGCACCTCCTGCTCCGTGTCCACGTGAGGAGTCACGCCCTCAGGCCCCGGCGTCCCTCCCTCCCCTCGGCCTGGCTCCGATCCCCCCAGGAGCTCCGAGGGGACAGTCAGTCCCGCCCTCGCCCTCGCAGGCCAGTCAGACCCATACTGAGGTGGAAATGGCTTCTCATCACACATTTGATCCATGACGTCCCTTCTGTTCCGTCCCCAGCGCCCGGCAGCCCCAGCTTCTTGGCCTTCTCGGAAGTCAGCTCCACGTCGCTGAACGTGTCCTGGGGCGAGCCGGCGGCCGCCAACGGCGTCCTGCAGGGCTACCGCGTCGTCTACGAGCCCTTGGCGCCCGTGCAAGGTACGGGCGGGGGGGCAGCGCAGAGGGCACCCGCAGGGGCTCAGCACTGTCTGCGGAGGGGGTGCCAGTGAACACAGGGTAGTTCCCACACCTGCGCGGCTGGCGGCGGAAGGGTGGTCCCCTCCGCGGAGAGCCCGTCTGCGCTCAGGCTGTGGGGTTAGAGGCCATGGCCCTGCCGCCTGCGCTCAGGCTGTGGGGTTAGAGGCCGTGGCCCTGCCGTGGGTGCGGGGGGTGGACGGCCGGACCGGGACAGCAGGGACAGCTCTTCTGTGCGAGTCCGTGACTCCCACGTCTCAGAATGCATGTCCTCGCTTCCTCCCCACGGAGACGCGGGTAGACGTGCGCCCAGAGCTCAGAGAAACCTACAGCCAAGAGCCCGTGTGACTGTTTGTCAAATGCATCGTTTTCAAACCAGAGACCCTCCGTTCTCTCTGGCAAATGCGTGTATGACCTCCAGCAGATTCCCTCCTCTCAGAACGCTACCCCACTCTCTAACTTTTCTCAGTAGAAGCAGCAGCACTTTTGCTCCGTCTCCACGTTTAGGAGGGAAACTGTGTCCCTGTGGCCACGTTCTCTGAGCCGAGGCGTCGATATTGGCGGGACCACGCCTCTTCATCTTGCTTCCAGGCCCACGGGGGAGGGTGTCACGAGTCGCCTGAGGCCGGAGACCCACGCTCCCCTTCCCCGTGACTCAGGAAGCTCGGGCCTGTGCTGGGGACACTGGCGTGACACAGTCAGAGCCCAGTGGGGAGGGAGCCGCCACAGCGTCCCAGGAGCCTGACCTGGGGCCGGGCGTGGCTGCCTGCAAGCCTGCTGGCCGGTGTGAACAGCGAGGCCGCGCCGCCTCCCCCTCCTCCGGGTTCGGGTCTCCCTCTGCCCGCACCCATGCAGCCAGCGCAAGCTCTAAGGACACTGATCGGGGCTGCCATGGGCTGTGAGCACCTCCGCCACCTCCTGCAGGAAAGCCTCCTTAGGGACGGCGCCCGCACCTCTCTAACCTGCTCTTGTCTGTGCCCCGCGCTCCAGGGGTGAGCAAGGTGGTGACCGTGGACGTCCAGGGCAACGGGCAGCGCTGGCTGAAGGTGCGGGACCTCACCAAGGGCGTGACCTACTTCTTCCGCGTCCAGGCGCGGACCATCGCCTACGGGCCCGAGCTGCAGGCCAACGTCACGGCCGGGCCGGCCGCGGGTGAGTGGGCGCCTGCGTCTCTGGACAGACTGGTCACCCAGCCGCGAGGCGCGAGCTGGGGACCCCCGGGCACGTGGGTGTCTCCGGAGCAGGTGCTGCCCTCGCGGGCGGCTCGTCAGTGCACGCGGACAGCGTCTCAGGTGCCGTTAAAGCCTTGAATTGGTTTTCTGGAAAAATCAAGAAATGAGTGACGTTGACTTTCGAATAAGATGCTTAAGAAAATGTTAGTTTCACGCGTCGGAGGCAGCCATGCAGCTTCCCGCAGAAACGAGGGGCCCTTACAGGGTCACACTGAGCGTGGCACGGCGCTGGGCCCGGGTCATCCCTTCCTCAGCCCTGAGGCGGGTCACTGACCAGGGCCAGACCTGCCTGGGGGCGGAGACGCAGCACAGCCCCTCCCCCACCCCCACCCCCGGCGCTGGGAACCCCGGGGCCCACGTCTCCCCTGTCCTGCTCCTTCCACAGGCTCCCCGGGGCCCCCGAGAGACGTCTTGGTCACCAAGTCCACCTCCGAGCTGACCCTGTGGTGGACGGAGGGCCATGCCGGCGGGGCGCCCACCACGGGCTACGTCATCGAGGCCAGGCCCTCAGGTAAGGGGGCAGGCGGGCCCCGGGCACCAGCCAGGTGTCCCCGCCGAGGGTCTCAGGGTCGGTCTCAGCCCTGGCCCTCCGCTCAGTGGTGCCCTCAGGAGCCGGGAGGAGAGGGCGCCGGCGTTGACAGGATGGCCACGCTGTCCTGTGCCGTGAGCCTCACGGGCAGCGTCCCTGTGTCTTCCCCACCTTGCACCTGCCGGGTGACAGGGTCATTCCCAGAACAGGGCGCACGGCACCTGGGACACAGACGGTTTCTCTCAGCAGTGAGCCCACTGGGTCCTGGGCCTTGTGGTTCCGAGAGCTGCTTCCCAGGGAGGGGAGAGTGCAGATCAGCTGTGTGAGAGCCGACTATGTCAGGTCTGGTTGTGTCAGGCCGGCTGTGTGAGAGCCGGCTGTGTCAGGTCTGGTTGTGTCAGGCCGGCTGTGTGAGAGCCGGCTGTGTCAGGTCAGCTGTGTCAGGTCTGGCTGTGACAGGTCCAGCTGTATCAGGTCCACCTGTGTCAGGTCCACCTGTGTCAGGTCCGGCTGTGTCAGGTCTGGCTGTGTCAGGTTGGCTGTGTCAGGTCTGGCTGTGTCAGGTCGGCTGTGTCAGGTCTGGCTGTGACAGGTCCAGCTGTATCAGGTCCACCTGTGTCAGGTCCGGCTGTGTCAGGTCCGGCTGTGTCAGGTCGGCTGTGTCAGGTCCACCTGTGTCAGGTCCGGCTGTGTCAGGTCCGGCTGTGTCAGGTCCACCTGTGTCAGGTCCGGCTGTGTCAGGTCCGGCTGTGACAGGTCCGGCTGTGTCAGGTCCGGCTGTGTCAGGTCCACCTGTGTCAGGTCCGGCTGTGTCAGGTCCGGCTGTGACAGGTCCGGCTGTGTCAGGTCCGGCTGTGTCAGGTCCGGCTGTGACAGGTCCACCTGTGTCAGGTCCGGCTGTGTCAGGTCCGCCTGTGTCAGGTCCGGCTGTGTCAGGTCCGGCTGTGTCAGGTCCTACTGTGTCAGGTCTCGCTGTGTCAGGGTCTGTTATGTCAGGTCCTGATGTGTCAAGCCCAGCTGTGGTCAGGTTCGTCTATGTCATGGCCCGCCTGTGGTCAGGTCCGGTTTTGTCAGGCCCCGCTGTGTTAAATCTCTGATATGTCAAACTCCGGTATAAAGGGTCCGACTATGCAGTGCCCTGCTTGTATCAGGGCCGGCTAGGTCAAGTCTCGGCTATTGTAGCGCACCGAGTGGAGATAGAGCCCA
>NW_005877655.1:0-8424 GCF_000147115.1 Myotis lucifugus | reverse complement strand
ACTTCCACATTTTTGCACAAGCGCGATATCTATTTATGAGTAAGTGCCCTGCGTCTGAGGAAATGCAATTTGTTAATCGTTATGTGGCTGTAGATTCAAGCCTCATCTTTCCAAAAATGCATGATTCTTTCCCAGTCATATTCTTATAATCAAGTGCTGGAGTAAAGGTTTTAGGGCCATTTGATCATCCCTCATGGCTTCGTTTGTAATGAGAATAGAGTTGATCACTATTCACAGATTTCGTATTTATGAATTTACCTTCTCGCTAACATTTATTTGTAATTCAAAAATCATGGCGCTTTTGTGATGATTTTTGTGTCACATACAGAGCAGCACACCTTTCCAGCTGAGGTCAAACAAGGCAATACTCCGCCTTCTTGTTTCCCTCCCACAGGGTAAGTAGGGGTGCTTTTGCAGTCTATGTAGGGCCACTTGTTTCATATTGTAGTGCTTTCCGTTGGAGGCTTCTCTGGTTAAAGTGGCCAGGCGTCATGCTGATGTCTATCTAGTGTTCCTAAGTGTGGGAGGCTGTGATGTGCCCTAGAGGAAATATACAAGGTGTCCCCCAAAATGTATACACACTTTGAATAATTATTAATTCCAATGGGTTAAATCTGAAAAAGAAAGAAGCATCAATTGAGCTATCAGAGCAGTGTACACATTTTAGGAGATATCCAGTATGTGTGCAGTAAGCCTCCTTCAGGCACAATTACAATGAAGTTGGCCATGAGTTCAAGATTAATGAGTTAACATAAATAAATATGTGAGGCGATGGATGCATTAACTCATTGGGAGAATCCATATCAAATCATCACATTGTACACTTTAATTTTACAAGTTTATTTCTCAGTTATACCTCAACAAAGCTGGCAAAAGAAAAAGAAAAAGAAACACACGTAAAACAAAATATGTTGATCAGTTGACAAAAATGTGTGATCAGAGGCTCACAGGAACCTCGCCCTCCGTTTACCCCGGAGCGGCAGTTCAGTGTTCACTAACCCAGTGTGCACACCGACGTTACAGAACATACTCCATGAATGGTGAGAATCGAATGTCATTACTTCCTGCGATAGTTGTAGTTTTAGGTATTTTTAGGGGGAGTCTTCTTGAAAATGTGTGTCTTGTTCTGCTCTAATTTTTATTTGTATTCTTAGATTGTAACTAGTAACCCCAGTAGCAGTCGTTCTATTACAGATTTTGTAATAACTTAATTTAATCTTGTTTTCAAGGCCAACAGCTTTTTCAGGTTATTCTAGTTTACCTTTAGTCGTTGTTAATGTTACCTCCAATGGAAAAAGCCCACTGAGAAATAATTTATAACTGCTACTGATAAGACTTCACCTTCTATCTCCCTCCAACAGAGTAAGAAATGTATCATTCCTAAAAATTCATAAATGATTTAAATGAGAATCCCCAATATTTTGAGGCATAATACTTGCGTTTTAAAAAAGATTATATTGAACATAGTCCAAGGTAAGTAAATGCCTTTTTTTTGTATGAAGATATTTCCATGTGGAAGATGTCCAGGTTGTGCATCTGTGCCCAATTAATATTTAATATTAAGAATTTAATAATATTTAAATGAAAACATTTTTCTTATTTAAGTAAGATTTTCTTCTTGGGATGCAAAGCACCAAATAATCATGCAAGAAGACAAAAGACAGAAAAGTACAGTGGGGCCTTGACTTACGAGTTTAATTCGTTCCAAGACAGAGCTCGTTAAGGAGCTCGTTAATGAGCTCATTAACTCAAATTACTCTATCAACTCAATGCAAAAAATCGGCCAAGAGACAGCTGGTATCTCAAAAAACTCGTTAGTCAGGACACTCGTAAGTCAAGGCCCCACTGTAGTTCAAATGATATGACTGAATTAGTTGTGCGTGTAGGTAGGTTTCCATGCACATAAATTAGAAATTATCTTAATCTCCTAATTCATGAAGATACATTATTGCTTTTATGTTGAAGTAACAATAAACATCAATGTATGTGGAATCTAGTAAGTACCAAACAAATGTTTTTGGGGGAAAGGAAAAAAAGGAGAGGGAGAGGATGAAGGAGAAGGAATTTAGCTACCTAATTCTTCAAATGTGTAAGAAAGAAAACAGCCACAGGTGCTCATAAAATACTACTTGCGAATGGAAGCATGCAAAATGCTGGATAGACATTTTACGTAAGGAGAATGGGTGACTGGTTTATGGCAGGAGACTGAGGCCCTCCCACTAAAGATGGAAATGGCCTCGAACAAGCCTCTTAGCCCTAGAACTAAAAAGTGTGACCAACCACACTCTCCAATCAAAATGTCCACCGTGTGTGAGTTTCTACCTGTACTCATTTAGCATCAAAGCCATCTTCTGTGGCAAACATTGCTATTTGTACCCTACAAACAGACAAACAAACAAACAAAAAGGCTGAGGCTCGAGAAGCTCCGTAACTTGTTCAGAGTCACACAGCTAGTAAATGGTGGAAATGGAATTTGAGCTCGGATCTGTTGGACTCCAAAATCTGTGCTCCTAACCAGATGTCAAAACTTCACCATAAGCATCAACCCATTTTTCTAGATGCCCATTTGATTCTCGAGTGATATGCCTCAATATTATCTGCTATTTCTGTGTGTTTTAGGTGCTGTAGTAGGGGGAATAAAATAATATATTCTTAAGTGGTCTATACAGTGCTCACAATTGACACTATTTTTAAAGAATCATACTATGGAAGTTGGCAGTAGAAGTAAATCGTCTGACTAGGAGTTTTTTAATTTTGGTAGACATTGACCACCTGGAGGAATTGTAACTCTTAACCATTGGAAAGTTCCTTCTTCCTTTCCCCTTTCTCCCACCTGACTTCTCAATATAAGGTCTATATGAAACACCTATCAGGGTATTTTGAGGGAATAAAAAGACTCCAAAAGTGAAAATGCCAAGTAAGAGGTTTGTGTTTGACATGTCAGTGTGCATCTGACCTTTCTGAGATTGATTCTTGCTGTAGTTCAAAGTACCCTAGATTTTGGCTTTCGTCTTGGTTGCTAAGTGTGAGCCTTGATCACCCGTACCATTGGAACCTCTCTCAGCCTCTGTTTCTTAGAATGTTGGAATAGAAAATCCTTGACTTCGCATCTATTTGTAAAATGTTTGATTTTACATCTCTTTGATATTTACCATATACTCATATAATATGAAGACATGTGCTATGTTTATAACTTAAGAAAAGAGTTTAAATTGACATGTATATGATAATATACACACATGGATATCTCTAATACCATGTTGTGTAGAAATGATTCATTATGCTTGATAACCATGGCATTTTTTTTCTGTGCCCCATCTTTGGGTTGAACAGTTTATAAAATTACGGCTCATTTGGGGTCAGATTTACATTCTTTTATGTTAAACCAAAGTTATTACTTAGAAGAAAGAGACCAGTGGGTTCCCCAAGGCATCCTCTTACTCTCTAAATGGTAGATGCTGTAGTGACAGCTACCAGAACTTTTAACTGCTGCTGACCTTTAGGAATCTAGATTTAAATGGACAAGGCTTGATGGGTGTTATATTGTGGAATTAGAACTGTGTTCTGATTTTTCTCACTTTGAAAGTTATCATCCTGAATTTCAGAAAACACGTGTTAAAATTGTTGAAGTCCTTCAAAAATAGTAACATCAATATACCTTTATTGAATTGTCAATCCCTTTGATTGATGTTTTTAATCAGGCACAACACACGTGACATATAGCTCTGTAGCTAATCATGTCTCCATGTGATTTATGTCGGTATGCATCATTATGGAAATATAATGCTTCATGGGGTAAATATTAGGAAATTAGGTGTTCTGTGTGAGTAACCTTACCAAAAGATTATCTCTCTTAAATGCTTTAAAGAACTTCTAAATCAGTCTTTAATAGAAGTCTCTTTAAAATATGTACTTTCCTATTTCTCCTTAGAGTATAGCAAACCTAATTTTATATTTTCTTGATGCTTTAGGGTTCTTGTTAAAACATTTCTTACTATGCTATGCCCTGAATAATGATGCTCACAGGGGCTAATAAAGGGTGTAGGACCATTTAGTCTTTTAAAAATCTCCGCCCGCATTTCTGTCAGGGGCTGCCTCTCCTATCTGCCTGCCTCTTGCTTTCTAATTTATGTTTCCAATCTGGTGTGGGCTTGGAAACCAGACTACCAAGCCCATTTAAATTGTAGCTAAAATTAACATAAACAAGCTAGGGGAGGGAGTCTGGGGAGCTCTCACAATGATTGAACTACATGAGGTTTAATGCATGGACTTGTGCCATCCGTGAGCTGGCTGCGTTGCTTTTTTGGCTTCGTGCTAGCTGGAAACTTGACTGTGATTTAGATAAATGAGTGCTGCATTGATTTAAAGCTCTGGAAAGTATTTTAAAATAATTCCTGTATTCATACAGGGAAAGAAAATTTGTTGGATCTATTTCAAATCATTAAGAAAGGTGAAATTCCCCTAATTTTAAATACATTAATATAAAGAAAAAAATACTAACTGTGCTGCAGAATCATACTTTAACTTAATTGATTCACCTGGTATTCCAGTGGTTTCTTTGAATTGGGAAAAAAGTAACACAATATGGAAGACTTTTTTCTTCCATTAACTTCAGCTCACAATCTGAAGGACTCTTTTTTCCATATTTTTTCTAAGCAACCATTAGCCCAATATAAATTTTGCAATTCCATTGAGGCAAATTAAAATTTTAACTGAACCTTCTCATAAACCAACAATGTGAGGCTTGAAGAGAGTATAATGACTTCATTAGGGAATTAATCCAACCTATGGTTTTAGGCAGGTGCATTTTGAAATGACCTTTTCTAAATGAACAGCGCCTGGCACACTTTAAATAAAACCCTTCCTATAAAATTGCCACCTCAAATTTGTAAGTTGAAATTTGGATTTTCTTTCACCCTTTTTCCCTCTATAAACTTGTGTCTTATCTTTGGGGTTTTGATAAGAGAATAACAGTCTGGATTTTCTCTGTATCTGAAGATGTCAGTTGTAGGCAATTTTCATAAATGAAGTATTCATATAAGTTTGAATGTGTGATTTCCTTTTTTGGAAAATTAAAATGCCTTTCCTCGGCTATGCAAATTAGGACATGACAGTAACTTTAAAATGAACACTTAAAGAGGTAAAAATTATACTTTGAATATGAATGACAGTAAATCCCATTAGTGGTATTGTTCAAAAAAGTTACAGAAGCCTTGTATGAAATAGGGTAGTAGTACTTCTTACACATTATATTCAAGATGCCTAGAATTTGTTCGAGCTCACTTTCTGACGGCTTTGTTTTTCCCCTCTATTTTTCGGTGAATATTTTTCTTTCAGCCTCATCACTATGGTGGTCTCTAAGGCTCAGTGATCTCCCTTTTGTTGTTTCTCGTCTAATTTCATTTCCCCAGGAAGCCCATTTCCTCCTTTGATTTTTGTTCTGAGCTCTGTTTGGTTGCCTCTCTGCTTCTGATTTCTTGTCGGTTCTTCAGTTATATAGATGCAGTTGACCATGGGACATTTTCATTCGGATGGCCCAACTCCACCTCCTTTATCCCACCGCCGCCCCAAAGCAGACTTTTCCCCAACCTCCCCATCTTGGTTGGGGTTTCACTCAAATTGGATACAGGAAAGGATTTAATATAGGTTATTAGGTGCTTACATCACTAGAAGAATGAAAAAGTGATGGGACATTATGTGAATGCAATTAGGTGGGTGAGTAGTCAAAAGTCAGGAAGGTACACGGCAGAAACTCAGACACAGGCCTGACGACTCAAGTGTACAGTTACATTAATTCCCTAATAAAAATCCTTAGAATAAAAACACCAGCAAAAAGCCCTAGTGTAAGTGTGGGGAACAGGAACTTAGTCCCTGCCCAGCCGGCTTGGCTCAGTGGTTGAGCATCGACCTATAAACCAGGAGGTTCGATTCCCGGTCAGAGTACATGCCCCGATTGCAGGCTTAATCCCCAGAGTGGGGCGTGCAGGAGACAGCCGATCGTTGATTCTCTCTCATCATTGAGGTTTCTATCTCTCTCTCTTTCCCTTCCTCTCTGAAATTAATAAAAATTAAAAAGAGAATCTTAGTCCCTAAGAATAGAGAGTAAGGATGAAACTGAGAAGAGGACTCAGTTACTGAAATTAGGGCTCCAGGATCAGAACACTCGAGCAGTGCAGGCTCAGCCTGATTTTTAATGCCACATTAGGTGTCTCATTCACCACTCTATCCCCAGTGCCTAGCTGTGTGCCTAGACATAGGATGTGCTAAAAACAACAGCAACAACAAAGATTTGTTGTAAGCACAAATGAATGAAATCCACAGATAAATTGTCAAGATTTGCTTGTTGACTTGCAGCAGAGCAGACAGTTGAGGTCTGCTTGTCCTCCCTGCCCTTCACGCTCAGGGCGATGAGCGGGGCAGGTCCGCTGAGACAGAGCACAGCTGGTGAGATCTGTCCCTGGCATTTCCATAAAAGTAACTTCAGTCACAGGAGATGAAGAAGCTCCATTTAACTCATATAACTCACAGTAAGTCAAGAGCCAGGCTTATTTTTAAATTTCTTCAGTTAATAGTTCCCTGTTTCAAAAGCCTACCCAAGTTTTTGAGAAATTTTACCTTCATTTAATTTGATAACATGTGGCATTCTGCTTTTAAAATAATAATTTCCACATTTAAATATTTGAAAAGCTTCCGCAGCCTCTTCGACCTATTCAGTAGGCCTGTTAACTATTTCCAAGGGTTCATGTCAATTATTTCACTAAACCTCAGACACAAACATAAAATCCTCTCAGATTCTTTTAATAATGTGGGAAGCCAGAGTTTAGAAAATTAAGTTGAACTCAGATGTCACTCAAAATTTTACCTTCATGATGTTTCCTAACTTTTCTTCCAAATCCTTTCCAAGAACCATTTTAAGTAGAATAGTGCACCAGACCCCTCTTCAGGGACAGAAATGCAAATGGGCCCTCACATGGCTGAAATAGACATGAAACACATCCCAGGCATCAATTTCTTCTATTAAAGTAGAGCTTCCTATACTAACCCTCTCAAAAAAACCTCTCAGAACTGGTACCTCAGAAGGGTTGCAGGCTTTTGTTCTAGTTCTGATCAACTGGTGAAACTTCCTGGCTCAGGTTATCAGAGCTGAGCTCGGCCTTCCCTTCCGGCCCCAGCCCAGTGCCATCTGGCTGCACCTGGCAGGTGACCCCTCCCTCCTCGAACCCCAGCAGCCCCTCTTTCCTCTCCCCAGCAGTTGTCCCTTAGCTCATCAGCCTTCTCCAGACACCTGTGGACGGCACATTCTGCAGACATTGAGGCCTCCCACCATCCTCTGCATCCTGCACAGAGTGAAGACTTAGCAAGTGTCTGTTCATGACATTGTGGTCAATGATATAAGTAATGACAATAACTACTTCATTATGGGGGGGATGACTGTCTTTAGAAGCACTAAGGGTTAATCAGTGAACAATCTTTCATGACCAGATGGGCAAGCTTCAGCCTGGGACATGAAGCCTTTCTTGCTTTTCTTTCTTTCTTTCTTTCTTTCTTTCTTTCTTTCTTTCTTTCTTTCTTTCTTTCTTTCTTTCTTTCTTTCTTTCTTTCTTCTTTCTTTTTTGTGTTGTTCAATTCTGTTTGTCTTTTTATTTCATAAATACATAAAATAAAAAGTAATTTTCCAATATGTACCCAGGAGTCAAGTTAATGGAATGCGCCTACTACCTAAAGCTAGTTCGGTGTTTTTTTAACTATAAAGATATTTAATATTTTTAAATTTATCTTTATTGTTGAGTATTACAGATGTCCCCCATTTTTACTTGGTGATTGAATAAATGAATAAGTCAATTAGATTGGACACAAGCCATCCTTTTTCAGATTCTACATAACTTTCAAAAGTTGCCTCGCTGGTTTTTGCTTAAATTATTTGGAATAAGTCATCCAGATATAGTTTTCCACCTTCTCTTATCCAAAATAAAAATCACACTCAGGTTTCTGTATTTTGTAATCCTGTGGTTTGAGTCCTTAGTAGTCGTGTTATACTTAGGTGTGGCTATGCTGCACAGGTGACCCTTGCACTTGGGGATGGGGAATGGGAATGAGTCTGTTGCTGGTGTAGTTCACCGAGACATGAAGCCTAGCTCTCCAGAAATCTGAAATGGACAGATCAGGCTCCAGGTGGTAGGAGAGGACTGGCTGCGAAGCATCAGTCACAAAGTCTACCTGGCCTCCTGGGATTGGAAGGAGTGATGTGTCTTAAGACATGCTAAGGAAAATATGAGAAGTTTTGTCTTTCTTGGGACCCAACCATTACAGATGAAGCAGTATCCCTTGAAGGCAATGTGGAACAGGAACCACTGTCAGAGAGAAACAGAGCTAGACACTAGTTAAAGGCAGTGAGACAAATTTAATTCTTGACTGAGCTCCATT
>NW_005877654.1:0-8426 GCF_000147115.1 Myotis lucifugus | reverse complement strand
TGCCAGCTGCTTAATTGTACTAAAAATAAGAGCTAATTCTTCCTGGCCTACTTTCTACCTTCACATAGATGATAACATCAAGTGCAATGGAAACTCCCTCCTCCCAGGAGGTATCAGAGAACAACTGCCCACGAAGGAGGGATCTCCTCACAAATACAAGCTCTGTTCTCCCCACAAAACCTACCCAACATGCCCACAGTGTCAAGCCTTCTGGAAGATAAGAAACTGTCCTGCGTGGTTTCAGCGGACCTCTCCTGTGCAAAACGCGTCATTCTTCTTCCCACAGAACAAACACGACCTTTTCCCAAGTCTTTTCTCATTTCCAGTCAGAAGACATTCATGTTTAGAAGCTGCCTTCGTCTATTCTAGCTTCTATAACCAACCAACCATAGTCAGCGTGACTTAACCAACAAACATTTATTTCTCACAGTTCTAGAGGCTGAGAAGTTCAAAATCAAAATGCCAGAAGACTGAGTGGCTGGTGAGAGCTCGCTTCCCGATTCATAGACAGAGCTGTTCCCGCTGTGTCCTCCCATGGTTGCAGGGGCAAGGAAGCTCTCTGGATTCTATTTTATAAACCCCACGGAAGAGGGCTCTATCCTCACGTCCTAATCACGTCCCAAAGGCCCCACTTCCCAAGACCATAACCTTGGGGATTAGGCTTCAACATAAGAACCTGGGAAGTGGGGGAGACACAAACATTCAGTTTATAGCAGAAGTTATCACTTTTAAAGTTGTGCTAATATAATTTATATTCACTGGCAATCTGAAATTTGAGGGTTTTTTTTGGGGGGTGCAATAAATAATCAGGAGGAATTTAATCCATTCCTTCCATGAAAAACAACTGAAGTTCTAAAGTAAGCAAAGTTTGACTTAAGCAATTACCAGGGGATCCTTGTGAAATGAATGAATGAATGAATGAATGAATGAATGAATAAATAAATAAATAAATAAATAAATAAATAAATAAATAAATAAAAAAGTTAATGGGGCCCTAGCCAGTTTTGCTCAGTGGATAGAGCGTCGACCTGCGGACTGAAGGGTCCTAGGTTTGATTCCAGCCAAGGGCACATGCCCAGACTGCAGGCTCGATCCCCAGTGGGGGGTGTGCAGGAGGCAGCCAATCAATGATTCTCTCTCATCATTGATGTTTCTATTTATCTCTCTCCGTTCCTCTCTGAAAACAATAAAAATTTTTTTTAAATAAGTTAATGAAACTATTTAATTCTATGAACTTTTCCTCAAATTCCTTTTATATTAGTCTCTTCTGTTCTATCACCACTGCCCTATTTGGTCTCCCAATATAATCTCTGTCATCTCCAGCATGTCCTCCATACAGATGCTAGCATTACTTTCCCAAACAAATCCGATGTCATCTTCTGGTTCAAAACCTTCTTGTGGCATCTCGGCTCCTCCTGATGAAGCTATGTGCTATTTGCAAGGTTAAAAATGCATCTCCAAGCTCACCCCAGGCAGCAGCTGAGCCAGGGTCAGCACTGGACGGTCCAGCTCCCACTCCAGTGCTCTCATTCTTTCATTCATACCACAATAGGAAAAGCTGACTGCTTGGGAAGGTGACACTGTATCTAAAAAACTCAGTCCTAGTATGAGGTTGATTTCAAGCATTTTTTATATCAGTGTAATAGCAGATAACAAAATTGGCAAAATATGGGTCATCAGGCAAAAAGAAAGGAGCTATGTGACCAAAAGAATCAAGAATGTAGAGCTAGGAGGAACTTCCGGCCCTCATGTCATGTCACAATGCAACAGGCATCCAGAACATTCAGTTTCTTTAGCTCCAAAAATTGGATTCATGTCCCATGATTTTATATTCTAAAACACTGTGCTAAATTATTTTATCCTGTATCTGCCCCTTAAACATAAAAATACAAGCAATGCAAATTTAAAATATAATACATTTAAAAATAATTGTCCAGAAGATGGAATCAATTAACTGGAATATTTCATTTAATCATTAGGGCTGTCAAAGAAAATGATACATGAAGATATAATCTATGAATAAGCATGCGAAGAAGGTTAAAAACTACTTGTGGAACCTTCTCCCAGATCTAATGGAAAAACATTAATTTCTACAATATCTAGAACATATTTAATTGTAATTCTAAAACAACCACAAAATGAGCATGCATTAATAATTTAATTACTTATTTAAAACAATTCACAGGAGCAAATACTGCAAGCTATTATCCATCAAGATAGATTTCATTTTAATTTTCATATAACACAGGCTAAGTACCTCGAAGGGAGGAAAACCGAACTTGGCAAATCTTCTCTATTGAGAGCTTAAGTTAAACAACGTGAAATTCATGATGGGCAAACCTAAAAACTAGCCCAAAATGCCCTCCCGTGAATATGTTTCAGAAGATTTGTCTTTTGCAGTGGGTTGACTCTGGCACTAATTTTTGTACTCCATCCCCTCCACAGGCTCCCATTGCTCTTCCTCAGCATCATGACCCTGAGTGAGAAAGTGATGAGTGGAGAACAGTGCGGATCGGCCTGCAACCTCAGGGCCCGCTCCCAGCTGGGCTGGTCCCCTTCTGCCACCAATAAAGAACAAGCCATGCCTGAAAAACCTAGATCCCTTGTTAGCATTGGAAACCATGTAAGGAGATGCTTATTACATCCACTTTGTTCTCTATTTCTCTGGTGCCCATCACCATAGTAACAAGGCACACAGATGGAAAAGTAGGCTAGAAATATCCCAAAATGGGGGGTGGAGATGGGGAGTATGGAGGAAAGGGCCTTTCACTAAGAGAGAAAAGGCTAGAATTTCTCCTCTTGAAGGTATCACAATATTGAGGGGCAATTCCAATGGAAAAGGTAGGTTTTCTTTGTCTTTAAGAGCAACAATAGAAAGCAGCTTAAAATTCAATAAATATTAACGTTTATTGGAGGCAGATTTGCTGTGCTTTGGAGGTTTTAAAGCCAGATGTACTTTATTAGAAAATCTTGTATGCAAATAGAAATGTTTATATAGCATCTAATTTCAGAAATCAGGTACTCGTTCCATGGTATGGATTACTGCTACTTAAACTTTTTGGTTAGTAAAGTACAGCATAGGAAATATAGTCAATAGTATTACAATAACTATGTATGGTGCCATGTGGATACTGGAAATATTGGAGAAACACTCTGTAAAGTACATGATTGTCTAACTGGAAACTACACAAAATAATGTAATTGAAAAACAATTTAAAAATGTTCAAAAAGAAAAAAGAGTTTTGGTTACAAAGGAGTATAAAATTTTACCAAATGATTTTTGGCCACAGTGATTATATATATTTGGCCATGGTGAAAATTTTTTAAAAAAATGTTTTTGGTTATTTTTTAGTGCTAAAAGTTGAAATATTTGTCAAGGAAGTGTGGCTAGAAAGATAAGTTGATATAATGAATATTTTCCTGAAAGTGACAAGTTTATCTTCCAAGTTTTTGTATAAAATGCCCCAAGAGGAAATTACTGGGTGGGATGATGGGAGTGACTGCTTTTTCACCCTAGGGAGTCACTGCTCCTCTGAAATCTAGAACAAAGCCTTTCACATCTCCAGCCCCTCTACTGCCTGTACATTTAGAGACCTCTAAAGGCACTGTCAGTCCCTATCCGCTCTTCAAAGCCATGATGTGCCAAAGTTTCACTGTAAGAACAGATAAATCTGCCCACACTCCAAGGTCTACATTCTTTGTTGTTATATTTTGTCCTTTCCTGCCATCAGCCTGAGTCCTCCTTGCTCAGAATTTTCTAGGACATGTGGAATTCTTGGGGTATTATTTATGCTGTGACTGGTCAGGAAATAGGAAAAGGAACCACACTGGCCACATTTAGCTACTTGGGGAAGTTTTAGTCTATGCAAATAAAAATGGCACATATACAAAAAAAGCAAGAGATGCTTTATGGATGATTGCTTCAGAAAATGTATCACTCTAGTTACGTAGATTTTAGTGGAAAAAGCAACAGACAACTTTGTGGGGATCTTTAGGTCCTTGGCTCAGCCACCAACTAGTTGTGAAACTGTGGCTCATTTTTACTTGGCCTTTCTCCACCTTAATGTCTTATCAGTGAAAGAAAAGGACTAGAATAGAACAAGGATATGAACTTGAGGTGATCCAAGGATGATTTCTAGGCATGTTTAAATGTTATGCATAACATAAAAAAGTTAAAATCAATAGATAACCTTGAAGGTCCTTTCTAAATAACTCTAGAATATCATGACTTGAATCAACTTAGCCAAATAAACTCAAGGTTTTGAACTCTGACTCTGGTGACCGTACTATTCAGGTCTTCTCAAAAGCCCCTACCCAAGGAATGTTGTCCCCGATCAGCTCCTCTGATCCCCATCACCAATCATTCTCTAACCCTTTATCTGCACTATGACATTATATCTTGCATTTGCTTATTGTCGAACTTCCCTCTTCTAGGATGTATGTGCCATGCAAAATGCATTTTCTCTTTTCTGTTTTTTTTCTCCCCCAAATCTTGGATTTATTCCCAGAGACTGGCATGATGGCTGACAAGTATTAAGTGCTCAAAAAAAAAAAAAAATCTCTTGAATGTATTAGTTTTTTAAAAATCCGTAAAAGTCAGTACAAAAACTCAAGTATGTTACTTTTCAAGAAGTCTTGCTAAGAACCATGAACTCTACTAAGCATTTTATAAGCATATCTATCTTACGTAATCTTCACATGGTCACTTTAAGTCAAGTTTTCCGATCCTTAGAGCCTTTTATAAAAGAACACATCTGGGGAAAGGAGCCAGGCAGTACATATACTGTAGAAGAAAGTTGCTTTATCAAGTGCCAGATGTGCCATTAACTTGTGGAGTTTGCCTAGATAAGCCACATATCCCACTGCAAACTTAGTTTCCACATTTTATCATGGGAATAATACTTGGCTCATCTACTGCAGGTCATCAATAAAGGTGAATAATTTATAAATGCTTTCCAAGTTAGAAGTGATGTACAAATGTATAATATACCAAGTAATGTAGGGGTCCCTGTAAAGTATTTCAGGAGAGATTTGCTATACGCTGTTGGGAGAAGGCATGAAAACAGGGGACATCTGTAAAGTGTCCTTTGACACATGGCCACAGCATCTAGGAGCCAGGAGGACTCGGTAAAGCTCCCTACTCTGTAGGATGATGGCTAGGCTAACTCCTCTCCCTCAGATGGCGTTACCCATACAGAAAGAAGTCCAAAATCTAGCCTGGGACCAACCTTTCTGCATGCTGAAATTCATAACCTCCTCCTGGGAAGAAATTAGCATTATTAAATAAAACATGAAATAATTCTTTTCCAATGTGATTGAGACTTATTCTTAGAAACCACTCACCCACTGACTTAGCTGACTATCAGTCAAGCATCTGGTGATTTTTTACCAATGTTTTTCTTTTTTTGTATCTAGTCTAACAGTGGGTATAAAAATTATGTAACTGTTCTAGGAGAGTTTGTTCATGTATTCTTAAAATGGATGATGATCAAATCACATTGGTATCAAATTAGCTTCTGTTGGATACATATATAAAAGAGTGGCATGCATTTGCTAGGCTCTTTCCCTTTTGAATGTTACTACCCACCAAGAGGAAATCTTTAAATTGGTCTAATGGGAGGCTTTTGCTTTCAAGTTGATAGCTAATTTGACTGAAAAGTTTTCTTTAGCACTCAAACCAATTCACCTTTAAACAGGGCATTTTGGGGGTTAGGGACCCTTTTTGTGTTTTGTTTTGGTGGTTTTGTGTTTTGTTTTGTTTTTTTTTGGAGGAAGACGTACTCTGAAATCATTTATTTCCAGATCATCAATTAACCTGTGTCTATCTGCTTCAAAACAACTGATGTCCTGTTGGTTCTTTCTAGCCATCCCCTTTCCTCCCTTTTCACATTTATCCTTTTCCCACATTCAAAAAGAAAGGCATGCATACCACTGCTTAGCAGTCTGCTTATAGCACACTGTCCTGGGGAGTAAAAATCCCCAGGGCCCACGCAGAGGGCCATTTTGAAGTACCTGTAGGGTTATAGAGGTTAAGGAAGTGAGTGACTTCCATGACTGAGAAACAAATCCTTTGGGGAGTCAGGGGAAAGTTTCCATTTCTTTGCTTGGAGCAACAATAGAGAGAGAGCTAATTAAGTTGTTAGCAAAAAACAAAATCACTTTTATGATCAATCACTACATAACTTTTGGCATAGAACTCAGGAGTTTAAAACATAGGGTTGGGATTATACTGCTTTTGTGTGAGTATTTCATAAACAACTTATATTTTAAAAGCAGCACATGATTTAATATGAAGCCAAGCTTACTCTATCAACAAGTAATATTTAGTTATGCATAAATAAACTATTTTTAAGTCCCAGGCACCTCATTGAGAGATAATTTTCCAATAAAATTTTACCTATGCCTAATAATGATTCATCAAAATTCTAATGTGATTGTTCTGATCAATTGTACACTAAAAAAAAAAATCATAATTTAATCTAAAAGAAATTTTATTTAACAGGAACTTCTTGTCACAAAAACTTAAAAAAATAAAAATGTAGTATGTGTAGTGTGTGTGTCACAAGAGTAGGATAAGGTAATCAATGAAAGGTTTTCAAACATAACAATGTTACTTTGGGATTAAGTTTAATAAGAGCAGAGGAATGATGTGAATCCCATGAGGGAAACAAATATGTAAAATACCCAACTTTTCTAGAAGAGCTTATTCATATACTTTTAAAATAGATGATATGGTAAATAAGGAGTCATCTTGGTATTAATTTAGCTCAGCCGTGGGCAAACTACGGCCCGCGGGCCGGATTCGGCCCGTTTGAAATGAATAAAACTAAAAAAAAAAAAAGACCGTACCCTTTTATGTAATGATGTTTACTTTGAATTTATATTAGTTCACACAAACACTCCATCCATGCTTTTGTTCCGGCCCTCCGGTCCAGTTTAAGAACCCATTGTGGCCCTCGAGTCAAAAAGTTTGCCCACCCCTGATTTAGCTTCTACTGGGTACATTAACAAGAATTTTTAAAATCAATATTTATAATATTGGAAAGTCATCTTTTACAACTATTTAAAAATCACGATAAAAATTTAGACATTACATTTTAACATGTATGAACAGAGCACATAGTTTTTCTAAATACTCTTAGGCGGTCCTGGAAAAAAACACATTAGGAGACACTGTTCTAAACTGTCTGAAAGCCAAGAACGTGTGCTGACCATCTAACATTTTTACTTCATATAGAAAGACAAAGCAAGGATTATTTCAGAAAAGAGTAAAAGCAGTCTAAAGCATTCCCTGTAAATTGGCAAATGCAGAACTCTGAACACGGTATATGTTCAATAAACTCTAGCTCATTAACAAAATATATTGGCCATTCAACTGATATCTATTAACGGCATAAATACAATATGCCTTTCTACTTCTAAACTTCAGGGAGAGCTTTCAAATTTTAGTCAAGTACCAGTCAAAAGTATGTTATTGAAACAAAGCCCTGGATTAGGTAATAAGCAAGCTGAATTTTATTCCCTAATTCTTTCCCAGATCTCCATTTACATGCCAAGTATTATGCTGGCCCAGGAAGCCCTGGAGATGAACAAAATAATCTTTATCGTGAAGGAAGACCTAGGAGGAAGCATAGCTGTTCTTGGGCTCGGGTATTATGGTAGGAACCCAGGCTCAGAGGCAGCACAGAGGAGGGAATGAGGAGCTCTAGGGGTTGGAAGGAATGATCTTTGAGAATAGGTAGGTATGCTGGAACTGATTCTTAAAAGACGGGCAGGTGTTTGAAGAGGGGACAGGAGCCTCCCAGATGGAGGGAAGGAAGAAAGCTGTGGAGTGCAACCGTCTTCCTCCCTGAACTGTAAATAGTTGAGGCTGGTGTATGAGGTTGCAACTGTGCATGCTGTGTCCGTGGCACATGATCTGCTGATTAAGAAATGACAGGGTGGCAAGAGGTGAAGCTGGAGAGCTGTAGAAGCCAACAAAGGGAGACTTTACTATATGGCTCACCAAGGAGTTTGGATTTGATCCTGTGGCAAAGCAAGTCATTAAAGGTTATTAAACTGGGCAGTTATAAGATTTGCCTCTCAGAAATATTACATTGGTGTGGACAACAAATGGGAGGAGGGATAGAAGACAGGAAAGACTACAAACTGAACTACTGGTTGGAAGACAATTAGCAGTGATCCTGGAAAAGACTCAGGACGGCAAAGGGGCGGTGTAGGGAAGGTGCTGATGGGAGGAACCTTAAGAATATGGTCTCTGGACAAGTTGCTTAGCAACTGTAGAAGGAGCAGTTTAGGGGGGAATGGGACAGAGACAAGCCTAGGATGAGTTCTACGATTCTCTGGGTCATGTAATTGGGTAAAAAACATTGTTATTGAAAAATATGGAATCTAAAGATGAATAGCCTGTTTAGAGGAAAAGAAAG
>NW_005877653.1:0-8428 GCF_000147115.1 Myotis lucifugus | reverse complement strand
CTGTCCACTAATGATTCCTCTTTCTTTGGGTCATTTCTCTGAGAGTATCTGTTTTGTTTTTTCCCCCCTCTGTTGATGTCACCATCATAGTGCTGTGGTGTGGCTATAACTGATTGGTCAGTAGTAGGTATCTAAACCAAACTAGACCAAATAAGTGCGCATCTTCAGAAATTTGGACTGGGCTCCGAGAAGCATCCAGTCAGTCTCTGGACTGGGGAGGTATAATTGTCGGAGTGGAAACATTTTAATGGCCGCCCTCCATTCGGGAGGTTCCCAAACCTATCCAGTGGGAACCCATAGAGTATTCCTAGTTGCCACCCATCTCAAAGTACAGCTCTTCATGTCCTCCCACAAAATCTTTCTTTTTTCTATAAGCTACCTCCCTCATTTCTATAATAAATAATAATAATTTGTTTAATGAATCTTTTTCTGAAAACTTGTTAGGGTGGCACACCCCAGACTTCACTACAAAGGAACACTTTCTGCTCTTTGTCTCATCTCCTTCAGCTTTTCTCCAAAGTGGGATGCGTTCCTCATGTGCTGGGTAGAATCTGAGACCATAATTGAGGTGTTTTTGTGGTTGTTTCTATTTGTTTATAGTGGGCTGGGATACCACACCTTACCAGGCATGCAGACTTGTACATCCTCTCTCTCTCATGTTTATAGCGCCATTAATACTGGGCTCTCTTGCCCCCTCTTGGTCTGTCTTCGTGCTCGGCTCAGCCAGGCCCAGAGACGCTCTCCTCTCTGATCCTGCATGTCTGCTCTTATTTGGATTGGCAGCCAGAATTGACCATAACACTGGTTGGGAAGTCAGACCATCCATTTTTAGATGTGTAGGAGTTAATACTACAAGTAAGAAGAGCCCCCACTTAGGATTCCATATCTAACCTACTTGAAGGACATTCCAGCATCTTCTAACAGAGAAGCAATGCATGGAATTGGGATATTGGGCATTTGGCCATTTATTTAAGAAAATTAAAAAGTGGTATAGTATCCATCCCTTTTCCCCTGATGTCAGAGCTTCTTAATTCAAAATTAGAGAAAGGACTAGCCAGTTTGGCTCAGTGGATAGTTGCCCTGCAGACCTAAGGGTCCTGGGTTCAATTCCGGTCAAGGGAACGTACCTTGGTTGCAGGCTCCTCCCTGGCCCTGGCCCTGGTCAGGGTTCATACAAGAGACAACCAATCAATGTGTTTCTCTCACATCAATGTTTCTCTCTGTTTTTCCCTCTCTCTTCCACTCTCCCTAAAAGTTAATGGAAAAATATCCTCAGGTAAGGATTAACAAAACAAAACAAAACAAAACAAAAAATTAGAAAGAAATAATCGTGGGAAGCAGAATTTCACCACTAACACTCACCTCAAACCCCTTCGGGACATAATTCATTCTTGGAATGCTGTATGTAGGTAATCCTGTATACAGGTCAGTAATTCTCAGTTTGGGCTACTACTTAGAATATCCTGCAAAGCTTTAAGAAGTCCCAGTGCGCAGATAGCACCCATGTCAAATTCAGTGAGAATTTCTTTGGGTGTGAACCAGACATCAGCAAATGGGCTGTGAAGAATGAGAATCATTTCCTGTCTCCTACTCTTCCAATGACCCTCATACCTCTCCTTTTCTTCCTTTTGACACCAGGGATCTCCTGAGCAGCTAATGAGCACAGAGCCCAAAGGGAAGAAAGGAAGGGGCAAGGGAGTGGACAGAAATCAACGCTGAGCTGGTGGGCAGCAAGCACAGTGGGTTGTAGCAGTATGAGGAAAATTGCTGTGCAAGGTCATTCATTATAAAAGAGAGGAGCTAACTGCTTTGATTGTAATTGGCTTGATCTTACCAGACAAAATATTACAGAAAAAAAGATAAAGTTCTGAAATTAGGTAAAAAAAAACAACAAAAAAAAAACCCACCTTACAGCCCAGCCAGGGTGGCTCAGTGTGGTTGAGCGTCGACCCATGAACCAGGAGGTCACAGTTTGATTCCCAGTCAGGGCACATACCTGGGTAAGTGGCTCAATGCCCATGAGGGGGCATGCAGGAGGCAGCCAATCAATGAATCTCTCTCATCAGTGATGTTTCTATCTCTCCCTCTCCCTCTGTGAAATCAATAAAAAATATATATTTTTTAAAAAAAAACACAACTTACACATAAGGGATGAGAGAAAGTTGATTAAACATGAATAATCAAAGTAAAAAAAAAACTTAGGTGTTTATTATTCTGCTCAGGTTGCTGTGACAAAACACCACAGGCTGGGAAGTTTATTTTCTCACAGTTCCGGAGGCTGGAAGTCCTGGATCAGGATGCCATGTCCTGGTCAGTTTCTGGTGAGAGCTCTCTTCCTGGCTTGCAAATAGCCACTGTCCCACTGTGTGCTCACATGACCTTCCTTGGTGCGTGTGCACAGCAAGAAAGAGCCCTGGTATCTCTCCCTCTTCTTATGGTCCAACAGCCCTATCGAATTAGCGCCCCACCCTCATGACCTCACTTAACATTGATCACCTCCTCACAGGTCCCATCTCTACTATATGATTGTGGGAGGGGGAGAGAACATAATTCAGTCCATAGCAAGGTGTTTGGAGTTTGTTTTTTTGTGCTTTTTTTTGGTTAATCCTCATCTGAGGATATTTTCTCCATTGATTTGTAGAAAGATTTGGGGAAGAGGAAGAGAGAAACATTGATGTAACAGAGACACATTGATGGTTGCCTCCCACATGCACTCTGACCAGGGCTGGGAATCAAACCCCTGCTGCATGGGCTGATGCTCTAGCTAGCCACTGAGCAACACCAGCCAGGACTGTTCTGTTAAATCTAGACACCAATACGTCAATGATGATAACTAAAATTTGATTGTATCTTAAGGTACAGAAAAATAATAGATTAGCTATTGACTTCACTGTGTGGCAGGTGCTGTAGTAGCATTTATAATACATGGACATTTACATACATGATCTCATTTAATGATGGAGAGAGGTAAACAGGATGTACAGTGATGATGACTGAGAGAGGAGATTTCTCAGTCCCTGTAAGAGGTGATTGTGTCTAAATCAACCTACCACATTACTATCAAGGTCCACATCTTCCAATAGTCTGAAACCAATTTCTGAGAAAGTCACCAGGTACCAGCAGCTGGTCCTCAGAAAACTCTCTGCAACTGATGTCCAAACCCTGATAATTTATCCCCTGAACCGAACTGGTTCTCTTATCTGCATTATCAGAAGGTAGCTGAGGAGGCCGAATTCCTCCCAGGAACACAAGCCCATCCATATTCTATAGCTTCTCCCAGGCGCCTGTAGGCATCTCTGGGATATGAGGCAACGTGTCTCTTCTCACTGAACTTTGGCTGGTCAGTTTCTCCAAAAAAGCCCTTTTCCAAAGTAAAGCCTGTTCCTTAAATTGGTGCTTTTCAAATGTTTATGGGACCATGAAACACCTGGGGGGTTTTACTAAAACATGCAAATTCTGAGTCCATGGGTTTGCAGGGGCACCTGAGTTTCTGCATTTCTAACAAGAACCAAGTGAGGCTGAAATACAAATATGTTTTGAGGAACATACTTTGTAACACATGGTACTTGCCATCTCCCCTCTCCCTATCAGACCACTGATCCTCACAACAATCTCCTGAAGTATTCTTGTTTATAATCGTCGTCATCATTTTGTGTATTAGAAAATTAAAGTTCAAAGAGGCTATGGAATCATAAAAGACTCACAGATGAGGTTTCAGTTAGGTTTCTATTTTTGGTTTATGTTTTGTTTTGTTTAAAGGACGGTGTTCCTATTTCTTCTCTCAGTCTTTAAAATTCATTGATTTACTCAGAAGTATTATAACTCACCATATGATTATGCAAGCAAACTCTGGAAAAGCATTTAGAAGGATCCCAGATTTTAATATGAATCACAATTTACTAATCTATTCACTGTCTTTCCTGAACCTAAGTAGCTATAATTTAGTGGATGGCAGCTAGGAATGACTTCAGAAACAGCCAGGAAGCCTCCAATTGTTATAGTTTTTTATGTTTTCTTTCTTATTTTTCACAAACTCTTTGGCACCTAATTTTAGAAGAATGGGCAGAAAAATTAATAAATATATAGGTAAGTATGTGAGATCATTGTGTTAGATCTAAAGGTAGAATGATGTTTTTCTCCTCTAGGAAAACCAGGAGAGAGAGGGAGAGAGAGAGAGAGAGAGAATACAAACATATACACACATGTATGCATGCATACACACATACAAATATGTTTTTACTGTTAAGTATTATATATATTGAGATTTAAATTTATGTAAAATGTGTATAAAAGTAGATATACATATATCATGGAAAATAAGCATAAAGAAGCAAATATTTTTATCCCTTATGCATGTCCTTAGAATGGACTAATCAGCAGCACTTCAAAAAATAATACCAAAACCACACAGGATTCATAAAGGAAATAAATTACACTCATGAGCTGGTCTGTATTCTGCCCATTTAAAATAATTTAACTTGAGTCTCAAAGTGATATTGTAAGCAGGTTCACTTCATGGAACCTATTTGCATATTCCTCTGAATGCAAAGCACAAGATTAAAGTGAATAGCTGTTTAGCTTTCTTCTCAGGAGTCCCCTGCGGGGTCCACTTCTTGCAGAAGGCATACGGCAGCCCCCAGGGGCACATTTGCAAAATGGGTTTACAAATTTGTTTATGTATAATCTCCTCCTCACCAAAACAACAAAAACCACCGTGATCATGCAACTTAAGCTACGCTCTCCATTTAATCAGCTTCTCCCACTCATTTTCACTCTGTTCTTATTTCGTGCAGTTTTAATTTGAATGTATCATTATCCTATTTAACATTTTAAAAGTTATTTCACATGCAGAGCAAGATAGCAAATATTCATGAAGTATCTCTTTCATGCTTAGCTCCATATTAGGCCCCGGATAGACCCAGATAAAAACTTTAAAGAGTTGTTTTCTTATTATTGTAAGAATAAAATAGACACATATTACAATTTCAAATACTATAAAAGGATATTGAATTGACGCAGTTCACCCACTTTTAATATCTCGTCTGAGTTTGAACCACTTCTAATTATTTATTCTGTATCCTCCCCAAAAAGGATGTGTTTGTATGGATATGGTTGAGCATAAGTAGTACACCCTTAAGCTATATACACATCTTTTTGCATTTCCCAAGTAAATTTAATCCTTCCAAAACAAGAACTGTAACTTCTACTTTTTTGGCATTGTCCTCAAAACAGCACATAACACTGATCCTTGAATATAATGTGTTTGGTAATGAAAGGAGTTTTTAGGAGTGAAATAGGCAGGTTTAGGAAATTTTAGGAATTAAGGGTCCATGGGAAAAGCACAGGCTACAGAGCTGCAAAGGATACATTTCCTTAAGATAAGGGAGCTGGGAGCAGCAGAAGGTACATTTCCATAAGATAAGGGAGCTGGGAGCTGCAAAAGGTACACATTTACAGAGTAAAGGGAAGGAAGCCCCTCATTCAAAGAGGGAAGAAGAAAGCCCAGAAGGAATAGGGAAACAATAAGGAGAAGGAGGGAACCTCACATGAGGTTTGAGCTCTGAAGTAGTTACAGGGACCAAATCAGAAGGGATAGTGACCAATCAGAGGGGATATCAAGACATAAAGATCTGCAGCCTTTATAAACCAAAGGAAAAGAGACTCAGTAGGACTCTTTCCCCCTCCCCAAGTGGGAGTCTATGCTTGTTTCTCAATAAAGTTCCACCTTTTTCTATACCACCTTTCATCCGTGGTTTCATTCTTTGACTCCACCAGACAAAGAACCCAGGAACCATCCTGCCCAGAGGAACACGGCACGTTCCAGTCCAAATTTTCCCATATCAGTAATGTGCCTGTTGACTCATCAGCCCTTGATATTCTTATTCCCATGAATCCATTTCCGCTTGGATACTTAACTCTGTGTAGGACCCTTCCCCTCAGTTAAGCTGCATTCGGTCAGGTTCCAATTGGAACATATTGAATGAATTCATTTCAGAAACATTAGGCCCTTCTTGAAAAGGATTTTTCTGTAATTTGTCTATTTTCTAATTCTACAATGTTTTACTGGGTTTGTTGAAAGGAAAGGCAATTGATGGAACCAGAACAGGCTTAACCAATGATTTTAACATTGGATCTAAAATGTTGTGAGGCATATATTTTTAATCCCATTTATGCTTCATCTGCTCCTTGATTTGAAACTAGTTGTAGAAGATGCACTAGGCCCCGAGAGCCATGGTAATGGGAAGACAGAGGGAAGAAGGGAGGGCCTACAGTTTGGAGAATTGTGCTTGAGGTGAGGCTGGGCACGAAGCGGCCACATTTACAAGCACAGAAAGCTCCAGCTTTTGCACAGAAAACAAATGAGAAGAAAACCAAGAGCAGCAATTTGGGAACCAAGGTCAACCTGGCAGGTCAACTATGTGTACATGGGAGAGAGAGAAGCTGCTTGAGTGAGACCCGGGTGTTCAGAGGAAATGAGGCTGCTGGGATTTCCTCTGCCTTGGAGAGTGTGTTTCTCTTTCCTACAACATTGAAAAGTGTGGTTGCTGAAAACATTAAAATACTACACAGTTACAGCATTCTACAATAGATGTAAAACAATTTTAAAATAAGAATACCAATTTTATCACTAACAATCGGAGAACTGAATAAACTTGAAAATGTGTTTTCAATTCTATTTGTCCTTAGAATATATTACACGAAATACATGTAGTCAAATGACTGTTTCTAATGCCACTTGAAATAATTCATTCTTTCTGAGGTAAATACCTTCAAATTGATATACAATTAAGTTCACTCATTTCTTTTTTTTATTAAGTTTTTTATTTATTTTTTTTTGCTAAAAGTATTACAAAGGGTATTACATAAGTGTCCTTTTTTTTCCCCCCCGCCCTTGACAATCCCCTGCCCTCCCTTACCCCCCAGTGTCTTATGCATGCATATAAGCATAACTAATGGACATAAGTTCACTCATTTCAATTTTTAATTTGTAGTGGTTACTCTAGTGTCTTTTTTATTCAATTTAAAAATGTAACTCATTTATCAGTTTCAGAAGTCAAAATTATCTTGCTTTTATATTTGTTCCTATTTTATACTATTTTATTATATGTACATACATGTGTACACAGATATATAAGTGGCTGCATATTAAATATACTTTTCTAAAGCTGATAAAGTACTCATTTCTTTTTATGGCTATATGATATTCTATTGTTTAAACAGACTATTTTTATATTCAATCAGAACCCTATAAATCAATATCTGCAATGTTTCCAAGTATTTTGGTTAAAACATCAGTTTAATTGGTAAATTACATTGATGTAATATAACTGAATTAGCTAATACCATATTTTCAAGCATTTAATTTATTTTCAATATCTTGCCATTACAAAAGAAATGCTCTCGCAATAATCCTTTAGCAAAATCTGTAAACAAACTTTAAATATCTTAATATAAATTTATAGAAGTGAAACTTATGAGGTAAAAATCTTTCTACTTACTTAATGTTTTATCTCCATTGATTTGAGTCCTATTTGACAGCCTATGACATAATCATAATACTGATAGTAATTCCCAACTTGACCATTCAGTAACATTATTCTGTCATATAGAATATAGAGTTTTTCAAATCTAAAACTTATAGACAGCAAAAAGCTGAATTAAAAATGGAAATAAAAACTATTTCATATTTGAATATAGTCTCCACTGTGAAAGCAGCATTGGGTATTAGTTCGTTCTGTCAAATTGACTAAGTAAATTAAAGCTTTGATTGAAGGCGTCATACACATGAATTTGTATCCACATAGATTGCTTTGATTTAAGTAGTTACTGAAGTACAATTTATGTATTTACTTTAGATTCTAAGGCGCCTTTTTCTATTTTACACATACTCTTTTGCACATAGTACAAGTGTAGAAAACTTTGAAACTATTGCCCAGTTCCTTAGAAACCTGAAGTTTGACATTCTTGTAAAAAAGTAATATGTCCTACACTCTTCTCCTTGAGAAGTCACCAACAGGGATCAAGTTAGTTGATTCTGAGTCAAGAGAAGAAATTCAAGAGGGAAAGGGAACTGGGATTGTCTAATCATCAAGACCTTGAATAACTTCCTTTTTTGTTTGTTTGTTTGTTTGTTGTTTTTTGTTTTCTAAAAATACTAGAGGCCCATTGCAGGAGGATTCCTGCAAGAATAGGGCTTCCTGCTGCTGGAGCAAAGCAGAGAAGGGAGCGAAACCCGCTGAGGTGGGCTTTGCTCCCACCTCCCAGCCGCTCCAGCTGGGTTTCCCCTCCCGCTTCCCAGCCGCTGTGGCTGTGTTTGCCCTCCTGCTCCCAGCGCTGTGGCTGGGTTTCCCCTCCCGCCTCCCAGCTCCTCTACTTAGCTTCCTTTTGAACCGCGGAGGGTTGCATTTGTCCTCAGTTTTCACTACCA
>NW_005877652.1:0-8428 GCF_000147115.1 Myotis lucifugus | reverse complement strand
TGGTTTGCCCCTGAAAGGGTGTCCTGGATCAGGCTGGGGGTCCCCACTGGGGTGCCTGCCCAATCTTGGGTGAGGGGCTGAAGGGCCGTTTTCCAGGCTGGCGGCTGCCTGAAGCTACCAACTGCTCCTTTTTTTCTTTTTTTTTGTTCTATTCTGGGCCAGCTTTAGCTCTGAGCCCTCAGCTGCTGAAAGCCGGTTTCTGGCCCTTTGTTTACATTCTGTATTTGATACAATGTTGCGGTCAGGCTGGCTGAAGCCCCGCTGACTGAAAGCCGGTTTCTGGGGTTTTGTTTAGCTTCTATATTTGCAACATAGTTGCTTAGAGTTGCAGCTGAGAGGCTGGCAAGTCAGGCGGGGAGCGTTGGAGTTCGCCATCACTGGAGCAAGCAAGCCTCATGTTCGCTTCAGTGCATGGCTGCCGGCCACCATCTTGGCTGACAGTTAATTTGCATAAGGATATGCTGATTAGCCAATGGGAAGGGTAGCAGTCGTACGCTAATTACCATGTTTCTCTTTTATTAGTGTAGACTAGAGGCCTGGTGCACAAAAATTTGTGCACTGGCAGGGGGGTGTCCCTCAGCCCCATTTGTGCCCTCTCACAGTCTGGGACCCCTCGGGAGATAACGACCTGATGACTTAGGCCCGCTCCCGGGTGGCAGAGGGCAGGCCCAATTTCTAGGTGCAGCCCCTGGTCGGGCTCAGAGCAGGGCCGATTGGGGAGTTGGGGCGCCACCCCCTGTCATGCACAGAGCAGAGAGGATCAGGAGGTTGCGATGCCACCCCCAGTCATGCTCAGTGTAGGTCCAATTGTTGGTTTGGGGCACCACCCCCTGTTACACTCAAGGCACGGTCGATGGGGAGGTTGCAGCGCCACCCTCTGTCACACACCGAGCAGGGCCTATCAGGGGTTTGGGGCGCTGCCCCCTGTCACGCACAGAGCAGGGCCCATTAGGGGAGTTGGGGCTCCATACCCTGTCATGCACAGAGCAGGGCCAATCAGGGGGTTGGGGAGCTCCCCCTGTCACACACAGAGCAGGGCGGATCAGGTGGTTTGGGCGCCACCCCCTGTCACCCACAGAGCAGGGCCGATCAGGGGGTTGGGGCGCCGCTGCTGTCACACTCAGGGCAGGGCCGATGGGGAGGTTGCGGCTCTACCCCATCACACACAGAGCAGGGCCCATGGGGGGGTGGGGGTTGGGGCGCCTTCCCCTGTCACACACAGAGCAGGGGGGGTGGGGGTTGGGGCGCCTTCCCCTGTCACACACAGAGCAGGGTCAATCAGGGGGTTGGGGAGCTCCCCCATATCAGGCACAGAGCAGGGCCAATCAGGGGGTTGGGGAGCTCTCTCCTATCAGGCACAGAGCAGGGCCGATCAGAGGGTTGGGGAGCTCCCCCCTATCAGGCACAGAGCAGGGCCGATCAGGGGGTTGGGGAACTCTACCCTATCAGGCACAGAGCAGAGCCGATCAGGGGGTTGGGGTGCCTGCCCCTGTCAGGAACAGAACAGGGAAGATAGGGAGGTTGAGGCCCCGCCCCCTGTCACACACAGAGCTGCAGGGCGATCAGGGTGTTTGGGCGCTGCACCCTGTCACGCTGCTCCAGGGGCCAGGAGGCCTCGTGGCTCCACTGATCCCAGTGCCAGGAGGCCTCGCAGCTCCGCTGATTCCAGTGCCAGGAGGCCTCGTAGCTCCGCTGATCCCGGTGCTGGGAGGCATATTACCCTTTTCCTAAATAGGATAGAGGCCTGGTGCACGGGTGGGGGCCAGCTGGTTTGCCCTGAAGGGTGTCCCAGATCAGGATGGGGGTCTTGCTTGGGTGCCTGGCCAGCCTGGATGGGGGGATGATGGCTGTTTGCAGCTGGTCACACCCCCTTCAGGGTGGGGGTCCCCACTGGGGTGCCTGGCCAGCCTGGATGAGGGGATGATGGCTGTTTGCAGCTGGTCACACCCCCTTCAGGGTGGTGGTCCCCACTGGGGTGTCTGGCCAGCCTGGATGAGGGGATGATGGCTGTTTGCAGTTGGTCACACCCCCTTCAGGTTGGGGGTCCCCACTGGGGTGCCTGGCCAGTCTGGGTGAGGGGCTGAGGTCCATTTTCAGGCTGGCAGGTGACTGAAGCTCCCAACCTCTCCTTTTTTCTTTTTTTTTTATTCTGGGATTTATTTACCTTCTATGGCTGTCACTGGAGCTGAGAGCCGGCTCCAGCTTGAGGCCTCGGCTGCTGAAAGCAGGGATCTGGGTTTGTTTGGGTTCTATAATTGTAACATTGTTTCAGTCCTGCTCGCTCCAGCTCTGAGGGCTGAAAGCAGGATCCTGGGTTTTTTTTAGCTTCTATAATTGCAACAATGTTTCTTAAACTGCAAGCTCAGAGGCCGGCAAGGCAGGCGGGGGACGTTGGCTTCCTCCGTCACTGGAGCAAACAAGCCTCCTGTTCGTTTCAAGCTGCCTGGCTGCTGGCCGCCATCTTGGTTGGCAGTTAATTTGCATATCACCCTGATTAGCCAATGGGAAGGGTAGCAGAGGTACGGTTAATTACCATGTTTCTCTATTATTAGATAGGAGGATTATCAGTGGTTTCCATCTCTAGTTTTTCTACTAGATGATGAGCCTTATGGGGACAAACGGCATGTCATAGTCATCTCACTCTCTTTCCTGTATTGCTCAGCACCTAAGAAGCCTTCTTAGAATGGATGCTAAGAGCAGGTTTTAGAGAGTGATATGTGGAAAGGTGAGCAGTGAGTGTGGAAATACCAATAGATACCAAGTCTGAAAAGCCAGTGTGAGGGTGGGAATTGCAGGCCAGAAGTTCTGTTAGACCAATTTCTCAAGCACCCCTCCAGGCACCTCCTTTGTTGTTGTTTAAGTCCATCCAGCTGACAGCAGAAATCAATGATCAAACTTCTTATGCAGACACTAGAGGCCCGGTGCACAAAATTCGTGCACTCAGGGGGGTCCCTCAGCCCAGCCTGCACTGTCTTGCAGTCTGGGAGCCCTCGGGCATGTCCAACTGATGGCCATGTTTGACAGGTGGAGTGGCCTATGCCATCAGTCGCTAAGGAGGCAAGCCTCTGTGCTTGCCAGCTGTGAGCCGGCTAAGGGCTTCAGACTGAGTGGCGCTCCCTCTGTGGGAGTGCACTGACCACCAGGGGGCAGCTCCTCCATTGAGCGTCTGTCCCCTGGTGGTCAGTGTGTGTCATAGCGACAGGTCCAGTCGTTATGCCGTTTGGTCAATTTGCATATTAGCCTTTTATTATATAGGATTGCTACCAGGTAAGATGATGTTCGCAAAAGACCCAAACCTGATTCCAAACCTGGGAACCTGTTAAGGGCTGTGACCATATCCTCTCATCTTTAGATCTCAATTTCTGAAAATATAAATTAGAGATTTAATTGGGAAATTCTATTAAATTCTAGACTTTCAAATTAAATCATTTTGAAAGCCTCACAGACCTTCCCTCCCCCTGCCCTTCTCCAGGTAGGCTGAAATTATTGCAATTCATTCTTCCTGGTGAAAAAATATACTCTCCAATTGTTGGCAACTTTGTTATTACGAATCAGATCTTCTTTATCTAAATCATATCTAAACAGTAACATGTTTTTTGGGCCCTGTGCCAAGTACCAAAGAAAAGAAATGGCCTTTATGAAATGTCTAAAGGAAGCCCATTTTTGCTTTAGCTGCGTTGATTGGAAGAACACTCTCTGGTGTGAGCCGCAGGGTGTACAGTCTCCTCTCTCATCTGCTTCTCTGCCTGGCAATTAGACTCTCTCCCCACCTCAGGGCTGTTTCTGGCTTTAATAACCCTGTGATTGGGTATTCACACTGTCTCAGGGGGAAGTGGCTGGTACCTGGGGCTGTGGCGTCTGATCACTGTACCTGTGACATCCAGCTCCACTTTTCTGATGCTTGGGGCTTGTTAGGAAAGACTGACACTCATCAGTGGCAGCAGGTGGACCAGGTACCTGGGTGTTATCCTGTGGCCTTGATAACCTCCCATTAGAGCAGGGGTCCTCAAACTTTTTAAACAATGGGCCAGTTCACTGTCCCTCAGACTGTTGGAGGGCTGGACTATAGTTTAAAAAAAAAAACTATGAACAAATTCCTATGGACACTGCACATATCTTATTTTGAAGTAAAAAAAACAAAACGGGAACAAATACAATATTTGTATTTGCATGTGGCCTGCGGGCCGTAGTTTGAGGACCCCTGCATTAGAGGGTATGTAGTGGAAAGAGCATTGTCTGAGTCATCAGATTCCGGTTCAAATGTTAGCCCCATCTTTGCTACCTATGCAAGCTGGCCAAATTGTTTCACCTGACTGAGCCTCTACTTCTTCAGTGGAAAGGGTATCATAGTGTCTTTTTTCCCCTCATTGAATTGTTTTGAAGGTTAAATGAGCTGGCATGGATAAAGCACCTGTGTCTCCCTGCCTCAAAAATTTTTATACAGGGGTGGGCAAAAGTAGGTTTGCAGTTGTGAGTACAAAAACCATAGAGTTAATACAGCTGTTGGAATAATCATAACCTGTATGTCTTTTTCCATACAAACAGCTATAAAGCTACTGTTGCCCACCCCTGTTGAAGTCCCAACTCCTGGTTTCTCAGAATGTGACCTTACTTGGAAATAGGGCTGTTGCCAATATGATTAGTTTAGGATGAGGTCATTGGGATGGGTCCTAATCCAGTCTGAGTGGTGTCCTTACAGAAAGGAGAAATTAGTACATAGACACACAGGGAGAATGCCATCTGGGGAGAATGGCAGAGATTGGAGTGATGAATTTGTAAGCCAAGGAATGCCCAAGATCGCCAGCAAAGCACTGTAAGCTAGAGGGGAGGCATGGGACCGGGCTCTCTCACAGCCCTCAGAGGCACCAACCCTGCGGACACCTTCTCTCGGACTTCCAGCCTACACAACTGTGAGACTGTAAATGCCTGTTTTTTTAAAAACCACTGCATGTGTAATATTGTGTTATGATAGCCCTAGGACATGGACACACACCTGTCACTCAGTGGTAGTTCTTCACCTTTCTTCTCTCTCATCACTTCTCCTCCTGTGGCCTCCTAATCAAATCCGTGTTCTGCAGGACCCCTCTGCAGGTGTCCACCTAGGTGTGCAGCATGTCCTGTGTCTGATGTTCCAGATGGCACACGGAAGAGCTGTCCTCTTTTGTATGAGATGCAATATGTATTTTTTAACCCTCTGGGCAGTGCCTGCAGTAATCTTGTACACACACATCGTGCTGGGAAGATTCGACAAGAACTGCCTCAGGAGGCCGGCCTGAAAAGGAACAGCACATATAATCATGTTGCTGTTCTTGTCATTGTGAAGCAACACTTTTAAGGCATCTCAGAGAGCTTGGAAATGAGGGATTATTTTCTTCCAGTCCTCCTGTCTCTCCTCTAGCAGGAAAAGGGATTCGCAGATGTGGTGGAGACAGCGGAAGGGAACAAGAACAGCTTCCCTGAAAACATCCTGAGTGATTTGTGCCGTATTAAGTGAGCACAAACCACCTCACTCAGTTCTTCATATTCACTGAGCATGTTTAAAATTGAAAATAGAGTCCCATCTGGGTTGAAGTTCAAGGCTGTGCCCCACCGCCTCACTGACATTTCCTTAGCATTGGCCCTATTCAGTACAGATGTTCTGTGGAGAAGCTCCGCCTGGCTGGGCAGTCCTTTCGTTATGGCCACACTGAGCAGCTTTGTTGTAAGGAAATTCAGACTCAGGGAACCAGCAGCACTGGTCCACTGGCTCGGAGGAGCGTTTTCCAGCCACAGGCAAAACACAGGCTTCTCTTTTCTACCGAGCCATATTGAACCCTTTGCCCTGATCTGAGAACCGAGGATATCGGCACCTTCAAGTGTTCCAGGCAGCAGTGAGGGAGCCAGGACCCTGCAGAGCGAGCCGCCTGCAGGCTGCAAATTTCCAGCAGAGAGAGGATGTTTGAAGTATCAAAAGCTGCACACCTGTGGGTGATTTCCATACAGGGACTGAGAGCAAGAGTAGACAACCCATGACCTCTCCAAGACACGCCTTAGCGGAAGGAGCAGTCCCTTTTTCTTTTCCTAGACATTGCTGGCCGAGAAAGAAGATGAGGTTTGTATAGGTTCTGGAGAGAAAAGAGACAGTGAGGCCATATCAGAGGGCACTGGAGCTGGACTCAGGCACGTGCATTTCATTCGTGCACCTGCGTAGTTATTAGGTGGGAAGAGATATCAAAACGCCTGTGCCTGCCAGAACCTCAGTTTCTTTATGTGTAAAGCAGGTTAGTAATAAGTTCCCAACAGGTCTGTTGCCAGGATTTTGTGCAGTGGTGAATCTGAATATGGCTGGCCCTTGTGTTTATCTGTCAGCCTGTTTTCTCTCTCCCCATCTATCATCTGTCACATCTATTGAATGATTAACACATGCCAAGCACTTTACTAAGTATATACTATTAATTAATTACATACCTAATGAAGACAGTGTGATTGCTCATGGTAAAAATATGTTTCTTGAGCTCAAATACAGTCCAGCTGTCTGTGTAACCTTGGTCAAACCCCTTTACCTCTGAAAGACTTGGTTTCCTCATCTGTCAAATAGGGATGATCAGTGTCTACATTATAAGATTTTTGTGACATCATGTTTGTAAAATATTTTCACAAAGCCTGGCACATAGTAAAATGATCAATAAATATTAGTAAAAATGATTTGTTGAAGAGTGATTTTCTCTAACTGTTAAAGGAGGCACACACAGCCCTGTAAGTTGTTGATGACTCAATCTGTGAATTGACTTTAATTGTGCTAGAAAATGTGTTTTGTAAATTAGTTGATTTCTGTGTGTGCCTATTTTAGTTTATCTTTATTTTAAAGAAATTCTTCAATATGAACTAAAGAGAAAGGGGCATTTGTTAATGCCTGGGAATGGAATTAATAGGTTGTGGGAGCAAGAGAGCATTTTGGAAGTAACTAAATTTATCATTTTGAGAGAACTAGGAGGCAAGACTCCCCAAAATTTTGGCTGATGGGCAGAAAGTGGGAAGAAGAAGGTGAGCTATGGAGGTGGCCTGGCATATGGGATAGGAGACGCTCATGTTCCTGAAAGAATAAATGGTGTGCCCTGGCTGGTGTAGCTCAGTTGGTGGGCATTGTCCTTTGCACTGAAAGGTTGCCTGTTCAATTCCAGGTCAGGGCACATGCCTGGGTTTTGGGCTCGATCCCTAGAGGGGGATGTGCAGGAGGCAGCCAATAGATGTTTCACTCTCACATAGATGTTTCCCTCTCCCCTGCACTCCCCTCCCCTCCCCTCCCCTCCCTTCCTCTCCTCTCCTCTCCTCTCCTCTCCTCTCCTCTCCTCTCCTCTCCTCTCCTCTCCTCTCTTCTCCTCTCCTCTCCTCTCCTCTCTCTCTTCCTTCCTCTTCCTCCTGTCAATAATAATCACTAGTAAAAAAAATTAAATAAACGATGCAGGAAAATGCACAGATATGCAGACATGTAGGATGTATTCTGGGACCTGGATTTCACTGGGCTTCGTTTAGCTGAAGCAAAAAGTATATGTAGGGGGAAATGGCAGTGAGGAAGAAGAAATTATCTTTTTTTCCAATTTAAAAGACTGATCTTCACAAGGGCCAGGAATTTGTCTATCAGGTTTACCTCTAGCTCCCTAGTCCTTAGCAAGCAGATGTACAATGGAAATTTGATGGACTATTGAATACATGGATGAAATGTTCCTTTTTATTTGGTTTGGAGGGGGGTAGAACCCTTGAAGACTTTTGAATAATGGAATGACATTATAAGAATGTCCTACATGAGGAGCAATCTTGTACTTCTCTAACAAATGGTTAGGAGGAGGGAAAAATTGTGAACAGGGAAACCAATAGACCATGGAATTACCAAGGTGACATTTGAGGATCAGACTAAGTGAGGGCATTTTAGAAAAATTATTTCTAATTCTTAGAGCCTGTGTGAAAGACATGGCAAAGAAAATGGACATCAGGCTCTCTAAAATGTCTGCCCTGGGTACACTGCCCGTGGCATTTACTCATCTGAGAAATGTTACCTGCCGGGTGCCGGGCACTCTCCTAGACACTGAAGGCTCAACCATGAGTAAGAATCACAGTGGTTGCACCAGGCCTGCAAATACCTCACAGCGTGCTGAGTGCTGTTGCGAATGCTTCTTTAAATGAATTGTTACATTACAGTGTTGTGCCTGCACTTTAACTTGGTCCTTATGAGGCTTCACGGGAGAGGGGAAGGGTTGGGATGGCAGTGGAACTGGGCATTGAGAGGGAAGAGCCAGGTTGAGTAAAGAGAAATTTGTCATCTCAGTTCCATACATATTAAATTTTGGCCATTGTGAGAAACTCAGATGCGAGCATTCAGAGGGCAGATGGAAATGTGGGCACGAGCTTAGGAAGAGATTGGAGCTAAATATGTTGCCTGGATGTCCTGTGG
>NW_005877651.1:0-8431 GCF_000147115.1 Myotis lucifugus | reverse complement strand
ATCCTAGGCGAGCAATCTGCATTACAGAGTAATAGCAAGGAGTGGAGGCATGAATTGTCTGGCACGTGGAATAGGAAATCAAGAGTCCAAGAGTAGGAACTCCTTGGGAGAATCTGGTAGCAAGTAGACAGATTGAGAGAATCAAGCTTTCCAGGTGTCAGGGCTTCAGGCACTAGCATTCTTGTCTCGGCTTGGGACTTTGAAAGTGCATGTAAAAGCTTCAATCGGGATGATTCCATTTCTGAACAGATTATCAAACGGTGGTCCATTGACTCCACATCTATTCATCAAATACTTATTGAGTCCCTTCTATATTGTAGGCCCCAACTTGAACACCAAGGATATAAAAGAGAATAAGAGCCCTGCCGGCATGACTCAGTGGTTGAGCGTTGACCTATGAATCAGGAGGTCAGCGTTCAATTCCCAGTCTGGGCATATGCCTGGATTGCGGGCTCCATCCCCAGTAGGGGGCATGCAGGAGACAGCCAATCAATGATTATCTCTCATCATTGATGTTTCCATCTCTCTCTCCCTCACCCTTCCTCTCTAAAATAAATAAAAATATATATTTTTAAAAAGTGAATAAGATACATTACCTGACTTCATGGGGCTCACAACCTTAAGAGATAAAGACATGTATGAATGCAATTGTGGTAAATGGTTACCAAACATCTTATCTGGGTTTATTCTGCATGTACCTCAAAGTACATATACACGAAACTTAACTCATTATCTTCTAAAACCACAGCTCTCCTCCGTCACTCTCCATTGCATGAACAGCAAGGCTATGACATCGTCTCAGAGAAACACAATGTGACTCTTTTTAACTAACGCACGGGTTTAACCCCTTCCTCCAATGGAGTTGACCATTCCTCTTTTTAAAAATCTATTGTGCATATCTCTATTAGAGTGCTTTTCCTACTTGTGATTCTGATACACAGCCAAAGTTCAGATATAAATTCATCCTAAACTGAGGTCATAATTGGTCCTTAGACAACAAGGTGATCTGTATATTATGTGTGTGAGTGACTGAGAAGAGTCTTAATATTTTAGATAAGTGAATGTGTGTGTGTGTAAAGGGGAAGCGTATTAGTAGCTCTAGCTGGAAGCCTGGTCATCCCTGGTGGAGATGTTAAAGATATAGTGTAGCTGGTTGTTCAACCAGGGATTCTCGGGCTGCCATCTCAGGATGCTGGCGTCCCCACATCTAAGTTTCTTCATTGTTACTAGCACTTTCGGTTCTGAGGGACTGACTCATGCTAATTGAACTCAAACGAGACTGAGAAGCCAAGATGTCAGTTTATTATTCATTTGCAATAAGAAATACATGTCACTGCTTGGCAGTGCATTCTTTCCTGTACAGGGAAGTCTCTATTACAGCTGGATGCAACCCTTTCTACTGAGGTAGATGTAGCATAAAGTAAAAATGCTTCAGCCCCTTGCTTTCATGAGTCCTGTGAGTGTTGGGAGTGGCTGGGAGCTACAGAGTGTTTTAGGTAGAGATGAGAGCCAGAACTGCAACCAGGAAGCATTTCTGTGTAAGCATTTTTGGTAAATTGACTAAGAGATCTCATAAAAATGGGACCTGAATTTTCAAGACTCTAATAATTCCTGGTGAATTATTTTTTTTAGTAGAAATATTTATTTTTATACTTAATTTTAAATTTACAATTTTGATTTTTTTATTGAAGAAGGTCCATCTGTTAGTATTTCTGCCCCTCTCCCCAAGTGTGGATCTGCCCCTTAGTCTTTCATGGCGGGATGTAGACTCTCTGCTGGCCTGACCAGGGAACCCTCTTTCATGGACAAGACTCGGTTTATCTTTTTGTAGATTTCCACGCCTCTCACAATTCGTCTGTTACCACATCATTGCTTCAGACAGAGAAGAAGCAATTAAGTGACAGTTGACACCCTATATCCCATAGAGGTATTTTTGAGAAGACCTTGGAGACTCCTGAAGGAGATCTGAGAAGTTTCTCAGTACCTTCAGCGATTCATTTATTATTTATTTATATATTAATTAATTAATTAATTAATTGTTAGGACTCATCTGAGGCTATTCTTCCATTGATTTTTAAAGAGAGTGGAAGAGAAGGGGAGAAACAGAAAGAGAAACATCAACGTGAGAGAGACACATCGATTGGTTGCCTCCAGCACATGCCCTGACCAGGGCTGGGGATCGAGTCTGCAACCCAGGTCCATGTCCTTGACCGGAACTGAACCCAGGACCCTTCAGTCCACAGGCCGATGCTCTATCCACTGAAAAACAATTTCTAAAGTTGGTCCCTCTTCTCTCCATTTTGTTGCTGTTCATCTGTTTCATTTGAGGATGGTACTTTTCGGACTTTTTTTTCTCATATTCTGGGAGTTATGGTGCCCAGTGTACCCTGCATAATAATAACAATGAGGCCATTTTCAGGTAATTTTCACCAATTCTCTGATGTGCTTCTTGTCAGCCTACCTCATGAGGGGGCATGAGTTACAGAAGACTTGTCAGGGGTGAAGTGATTAAAAACAAGTTTGTTTCCACTACTTTCTCTTCACATATTTTTAAAAGGGAAATACCTTGCTAGATGGGCCTGTAGAAATTGCAGGTCTAAGACTGTTTCTCCAAAATCCAGAGGCATAGCTCTTTTAAAGGTAGACTCAAACAGCTGCAGCGTAACTGGATTTCACACTGATTTCAGAGCTCACAGCTTCAACTTCTCCAGATATTCAGAGCAAACAATCTTCTGAAGATTGATTTAGCGTAGAGTAGTAAATTTCTTTCTGTGCAGTAACTGTACGCTTCCACCTTCTTTGTTTATTGTGTGTTTTTATTTTGTTTTGTGTCCTCAGACAGTGCTACATGGTAATCACCCAACATTGGAGGGCAACCTAGATCTTTGGTGATGTAAGGCTGTATCCATTTCCTAGCATTGCCATAAAGAAGTACCACAAAGTGGCTAAGAATGAGAAGAAAACTTATTGTTTCACAGTTCTGGGATTCAGAGGTCCAATAGGAAGGTGTTGGCAGGGCCGTGCACTCTTTGCTCCGTGGTTTCTGGGTGTCCTTAGCTTGTGGCAGCATAACTTCAATCTCTGTTTCTGTGTTTTGTTTTGCTTTCCTCTAATATTTTTATTGATTTCAGAGAGGAAGGGAGAAGGAGAGATAGACAGAAACATCAATGATGAGAGAGAATCATTGATCAACTGTTTCCTGCACACACCCTCCTGGGGATCGAGCCCACAACCCGGGCATGTACCCTTGACTGAAATCGAACCAGGGACCCTTCAGTCCACAGGCCAACACTCTATCCGCTGAGCCAAATCAGCTAGAGCTCTGCTTCTGTTTTCACATGGCCTTCCTCCAGGTGCCTCTGTGTGCTTTCTGTCTCTTCTAAGGACATTTTCAGTGGATTTAGAGCCCATCTGAATCCAGTATGATCTCATCTTGATTCTTACCTTAATTATATCTGCAAATACACTATCCTATATAATGAAAGCCTAATATGCAAATTGTCCCCTCGGGCGGTTGTTTGACCGAGAGTTTGACTGGGAGACCAGGAGCTCGACCACTCGCTATGACAGGCACTGACCACCAGGGGGCAGTGTGGAACATGGTGGGTGCCAGCAACATGCTGAGACCTCTCGCAGGCTACCTGGGGGCAGGGGTGATGGGGATGGATGTGTGGTGAGAATGTGGGGTGTCCTCCGAGCTCAGTCTCACTCCCCCTGCTACGAAGACTCCACGAAGACCCGCACCGCATGGCCTCTTCTTGTTGAACTGGGCTGTAGCTGCAGGGACTGCAGAGGCTGGTAGGGCTCCCGTGGGTTCGCGCAGGAGCTGGTCTACAAGGCCAGCCTGGAGAGAGCACACTGCCCGCCCGGCTTCTCTATGGTGCTGCTGGGTGGCCCAGAGGCCCACACTGTGCCCTGGCTCACGGTGGAGCTCACCACATCTCCGTGTGGGGACTTGGGTTCTGTGACTCAGGTGGAGGGGGGCATGCGGGGGCCTGGGGGCCCAGGTGCTGCCCAGGGCCCAGAGGTTAGCTGGGACCAGCCCTTCCACACCAGACGCTTCAATCGCTGGCCAGGCCTAGGGACTGCACCCATGCACGAATTTTGTGCACTGGGCCTCTGGTTTTCAAATAAGGTCACATTCTGAGGTTCTGGGTGGACATGAATTTTGGGGGACATTATTCAACCCACTTCAACTGAACTTCATTAGGTGCTAGGGACACAGTTTCTTTCCTGTCTGGGAGATGGTACTTCATGGTTGGGAGCTCAGCAGATATAGCCCATCCATGCTCCCACCAGCCATGGAGCTTTGCAGCTGCCAGGAAGCTGAGAAAAAGCTGAGGTCAAAAGGCAAGGGTCACTCTGCCCAAGAAAGAGAGGTGGGAGGCAGAAATTGTTTGTAGCTGTGAAAATCTCCTTCAGCTTAATTTCCTTCTGAAACGTCAACAGAGGCCTTCTAAGATTTGGGTGTTTTCACAAAAACTTTGATTTCTTTGCTCTTTCTGAAACATTTATGTTTCTGCTCTCCATGGTGGCTCATTCTCCTTGTTGCCCTTGCTCCAGGTTCGAACACAATGAGTGAACTTTGCCTTAATCCTCCTGCTAGTGGTTTCTCACCCTCCACTTCATTCTTTACCCTCGTTTTCTCCACTCTCCCTCATTTTATTCCTTTTTCGTTCCCCTGTTTTATCAGTGTCCAAATCTATTCCTGTCACATAACGACCTAGGTCCCTCAGACCCCAGTGTGTACAGGGCAGGCAGTAGACACTGGCGGATTCCAAAAACACAGTGCACGTCTCTGTCTCCCAGGAGTTTGTACATTGGTGTGGTCATTGTCTTGACACACCTTTGTCATTTTATTTATTTATTTTTATTTTTAAAAAATATTTTTATTGATTTTGAGAGGAAAGGAGAGGGGGAGAAAGATAAAAACATCAATGATGAGAGAGAATAATTGATCGGCTGCCTCCTGCACGCCCCCTACCGGGGATTGATCCCACAACCTGGGCATGTGCCCTGGAGTGGAATCGAACCTGGGACCCTTCAGTCTGTGGGCCAATGCTCTATCCACTGAACCAAACTGGCTAGGGCAACACCTTTATCATTTTAGGTATTTAGTTTTCGGAAAGTGTTTATTTAAACTATATTTACAAAATAGCTAACACATTTGGAGTTAACTTGTGCATACAGGCCCACAAAGTACTCTCTCTATATATTAAATTCTGGTCTTTTAGTCTTTTTGTGTTTGTTTTGTTTTAGGGGTTTGGGGTTGTTCAACAATAATAAGTGACAAAGCCCTAACCGGTTTGGCTCAGTGGATAGAGCATCGGCCTGGGGACTGAAATGTTCCAGGTTCGATTCTGGTCAAGGTCATGTACCTTGGTTGCGGTCACATCCCCAGTAGGAGGTGTGCAGGAGGCAGCTGATTGATGTTTCTCTCTCATTGATGTTTCTAACTCTCTATCCCTCTCCCTTCCTCTCTGTAAAAAAATCAATAAAATATATTTTTTTAAAAAGTGACAAAGACAGAAAGGTTTGTGCCTATCATGGGCAATGTCAACACTACACCATCCAGCGGGAACATTCTCCTTCGATTCTGTTTTCCCATTCCTTTCAAATTCTACTTCATTTGTTGCTGCGGAGCTGTACAGATAACAATCATTATGAGAGTCATTTCCATGTGAGGGCCATTTTCTCTTATTTTCTGCTCTTGCTGGGACGTTGCCTATGTTGTGGTTATTTTTCCTGGATGCTACTTCTTACATTGCAAACACAATTTTTATATTATTTTAATTCTTCCTTTCCCTATAGTGAGACAATTACTGTAAAAGATTGGCTTCATTCAGTACCTGACCCAGACTGGGACTAGAAAAAGAACGTCCAAGTCTCTTTACTTCCGAAACCTGGCTGTTAGCTGTCTCCAGCTCAATGACACTTACAATTATTCCAGAAAAATTACACTTGTGTTTCATTTTTGTTTTAATCACTTTCTCCCTCCTGTCTCCAATCTTTTCTCAGTCCTTCAAGACATCTTATTTTTGGAGACTTTCATTCAAGAGAAGCTGAAAGGAGGGGCACTGGATTTTTCCCATTTATTTGAATATATTAGATTTACCATGTGTCAGTGAAATATATGACAAAATTTGCATTCCCTAAATGTGCTTACATTATAGCATATAACTCTCACCTGATATATAAGATACAGTGATGTGTAACTGAAAATTTCTAGGGTGTGGCAGACTTATCACAGTAACTAAGCAGGAGACGAGGGGCAGTCAACTTGCTCCCTGAGTTATGCCCTGCGCAGGGAACGGACTCTCCAGGGACCCGTGGACCTGTGGGGACTATGTGAAACATTAGAAACCAACAGAGATTGACCCTGAAAATGCCATGGGACTTGCAGTTTTCTCGATTTGGATGATTGTGACAGATACTTTAAAGCCTGCCAGGCCTGAAATATTTATTTATTTACAGAAAAAAAATTTGTTCACCCCCCAATTTATTCATTTAAAAATATTTTTTTATTGATTTCAGAGAAGAAGGAAGAGAGAAAGAGAGAGAGAGAGAGAGAGAGAGAGAGAGAGAGAGAGAGACATCAGTGATGGGAGAGAATCATTGATCAGCTTCCTCATACATGCCCCCCACTGGGGATCGAGCCAAAGACCCGGGCATGTGTCCTGACTGGGAATTGAACCATGACCTCCTGGTTCATAGGTCGACGCTCAACCACTGAGCCAGACCGTCTGTGCGACCCCTGCTTTAGGTACCTCCCTCTCCGGATGGGGTTATTGATTCCTTAGGCAGCGCCTTTCTTGATTGATTCCAAAGCCCCCTCTGTCAGGTGGCACTGCCTATAGCTGCAGCTACACCATCGCTAGAGCTCGTTCTGCATCCTGGTGACCATCCCTGCCTCTGGCCTGGCTAAGGCCTATGGGTAGTCCTCATTGCTGCCAGTCACAGGGCGCAGCACTGTCTTTTGTTGCCCCCCTTTATCCCTGTACACACTATGCCCTTCATGTCTCCCAGTTGGGTTGTGCCATCTATTTCCTTCTGAGACCCCGGCCTACCTATGACATGCCACATGCATTGTATTGTGCTAGGAGCAGTAGGGAAAAGAAGGCAAGGCCAAATATATATATATACTTGTTTTTATTGAGGTTTTGATGACGACGACCGGTAAGGGATGGAGGTAAGATAAACACAAATGACTATTATATGAGGAAGACTGCAGTAAGAACAAGAGAGACAGACACATACGAGAGAAGGGAGAGATCATATCTGGTTGAAATGCTCAGGGAAGGCTTCCTGGATGAAAGTGGTGCTTGAACTGCAACCGAAAGGATGGGTGAGTTTCAGAGAGGCGGGACATTTTTGTAGAGGAGAGTTACAGGTAGGTGGACAACACAGGAAAATAAACGATAATCACCAGTTTCTTTATATAGACACTTGGCAGAACACTTGGGACATCATTTCATTTTATCCTCACAATGACCCCATGAAGCAACATTGTGTGAAGGACTTTCGCCTGTGTTCTAGGGTTACTGAGAAGCCCAGAGGCTTTTTGCTCAGGCCAATGAGATGGTCAGATCTGTGTGCTTAAGGGAATAGAGTCCGGGTGGTGTACAAAGGGGTTTGAATGAGGGTGATATAGAGGGATTTGAAAGGACAGGTTAAGGTTGACAGGCCAGAGGAAGAACTAAAGCAAACTTGGGGTTTCAGGTGTGGCGAGGTGGTGATTCCGAAGTTGGCGAGATCAAGAACAGAGCTGGGAAACACAGCAAGAAGAGAAGGCTTTAGGGTGGTGGGGGTGGGGGGTCATCAGGAAGATCACTTTGGCTATGTGAAGCTAAAGATACAGAGGAAAATTCCTACTTCCAGAGAAGATTCTAATTTACTCGGCAATTAGAGGAGCAAGAGGAGTTTATGAGGATATTCTAGGCTCTAAGAGAGTCTGATAGTTCAACACCTCTGTGGCAGGTATGACAAAAGTGTGAGTGTTGGAGAAAGTTATAAAAACAGGGGGGAAGAGTACCTTCTGGCCATTGACTCCTTAGCAGGACCGCGGATGGGCTTCGGGCATCCCTCCGCCTCTAGTGCTGAGGCTGGAGTTTATGAAATCCATCTCCCCTGTTCCTCTGGGGCCACTTAGGACTTTTAAAGAACATTGGGTTTTGCCAGATACACCTGATTCATAAGAATCATTGGACATAGATATGCTAATTTTTTTCCAGCCTCAGTTTGCTGGACTCAAAAACTGTGCTCCGAGCTGTTATCTGCCTTCAGAGGCTTGCTATGGGGCTGGGGACATGCTTTGAAAAAAAAAAAAAATGTAAATTGCTGAACAAACGCAACGGACAGGAGCTCACAACTTTTTCCAGGAAATTCACGCATCTATGTAGCGTGTGTGGCCCGGGCTATTTCGTCGTTCTCT
>NW_005877650.1:0-8431 GCF_000147115.1 Myotis lucifugus | reverse complement strand
AAGAGTTACTCCAGAAAGCCCGGAGAATCGATCCAGAAATCTGGTATCTGGAAACAAAGAAGAGCCGTGTCGAGAGAAGTCTGAGCTAGAAGCGCGCAGGTTAAGTTGCCCCCCAACTCCTCTTTGAAGTCCCCATTCTATCGCTCACCAGGAGGCATCAGTGCCCGAAGTCACCGACCTGCACTGCCAGAGTGTCTGCACAAGAGTCCCTCTGCCGGCAGCGGTTTCTAAGCAGAGCCAGCCCCCAGGGTCAGTGGCAGCCTGCGTCGCTACGAGCAGCCTCGCCAGGCACTGCCATGGAGTCTTGGCCTCAGGCTGCGATGTGATGAGGAGAGGCTGAATGTGGCGAGGTGCCAAGGGCGGGGATAATCAGGCGTGGCGGGGAGCCGATGCAACGTGGCGAGGGGGCGTGGCGGACGGGGAGGGGCGGGGCTAGGGGCGTGGCGAGGCGCGGAGGGCGGGGATCAGGGGCGTGGCACGGAGGGGCGTGGCGATGCACGGAGGGCGGGGATAAGGGGCGTGGCTAGAAACCGAGGGGCGGGGCTAGGGGCGTGGCGAGGCGCGGAGGGGCGTGCGGGAAGGCGTGCGGCCGCGGCGAGAATCTGCGCTCCGGCTCACCGGCGCGGGCCCGCGCGCACAGGTAAGGGTGGGTGGGCGTGCGCGCTCCCCTGTGGCGGGCTCCCCTGCTCCGCGCCCTCCTCGCTCCAGGTGGGACCTTCGCCTCCGCGCCCCCTCGGGTCGCCGTGTCGCCGTCCCTCTCCGGCCTCTGGGTACCTGCGGCCCGAGTTTGTCCGAAGGTCCCACCCCGCTTCGACCTCCCTGCCCCGTGGCCGCCCGACGGCTCGGGAACTGTCCCCTCCCCCTCCCTCCCTCCCGGCGCCGGGCCGGCCGAGAGCGCATGGCCCGGGGGCTGGGCCGGGGCCTCCGCTCGCCCGAGAGGCCGCCTGGAGGAGGTGACGCCGCCGGGTGTTGCCCGCAGTGAGAACCGCGCGGGCTGGCGCCTGGTGGTTGGCCCGGGAGCCCATGTTTGGGAAGATCCAGTGACTGTGTGTGCCCGGCAGGGAGAGGAAGGGAGGTTACGAAGTTTGTGTCCGGGCTGAGAGCGGAGGAGCCTCTAGGACAAGAAGCTTGGGACCGACCGGGGAGGTGGGGGCAGAGCCGGGATGCTGGGGGCGAGGCGGGGTGGAGACTGCGGGTCGGCTGTGAGGGCCAGTGCCCGCTCCCATGGGCTGCTCCTCGCCAGCTGTCCGCCCACGGGGCTGGCAGGTTGATCCGGGGGGCGCCGGGCGGCCCAGGAACACTCCTCCACAGCCAGCAGCACTTCCTTGCCTGTCCAGACCGGGAAATACCAGAACGGGTGCCATGACAGGGTGTGGCTGAGGGGCCAGAGAGGGCAGGGGAGGCCTCGGTGACCCTGCCCGAGAGGGACCCAGCGGGGACCGAGGCCAGCAATGCAGGGAAGGGAGCAGGTCTAGCTGCTGGGTAGACTGACACAGGGACAGGCAGCTGACTCACCTGGGCATGCCGGGACCGGCCAGTTCCGCGCTCACTCCACCCCTTCTGAGCATGAAGGCTGCCTGGGGAGGTAGGAGGCTGGGCCCCGCCCGGAACTTGCTGTGCGTCCTCAGGTGAGTCGCCCGGCTTCTCGGAATCACTTGGCTCAGGTGAGCCGCCAGGCTGCTCAGAACCACTTGGCTCAGGTGAGCCCGGGTCTGACTCCTGTATGCGCTCTTCATAGAGTGCATCTGGGCCCTCCTGTTCCTTCGTGGGCCTCAGTTTCCCCATACGCACAGCACGTGCGGCCCACCACCAAGGAACCTTACACTTGGATGGAAAGCGAGGGCCATGCCCTTGACCAGAGAGAGTGGGCTGGTCAGAGAGGGGAGGACTCCTGCTGGGTCCCTTGCTTGTTAAAGCTCACACCTCCTCCTGCCCTGCAAACACACACGCACACTTACTCATGCCTGGCCTCACCCCTGCCCTGACACTCTCCTCATCACCTCCAGGATGCAGCCCATGCTCCTGCACCTGGGGACCCCCAGACCAGACCCCCGGCCCCCACTGCAGCCTTCCCCACCCCGGCCTCACCAGCCAGGCTTACCTCCTGGCCTTTCCTCCCGACAGCGTGACTCAGTTTCCTAGGGTTAGAGGTCCCCTTGGGGGCCCCAGGCAGGTCTGAGAGGTGAGGGAGGCTGCGGACCAGGTCCCCAAACCCAGAGCCACTCCCGTCCACCTGTGATCCTTTTGGGAGGAGTAAATGTTTCGTTGGAGCCCATTTCATAGAGGAGGTGACAGGCGCAGAGAGGAGCAAGGCTGTGGAGACGCTGGGCATGGCCAGCTGGGCAGGGGCCACAGAGGGTCCGAGCAGCTGGGGTGTAGCCATAGCTCCAGGGTAGGGGAGCAGCTCCCAGCTGCAGAGAGAGCCGGGCAGAGCGAGAGGGGCAGAGAGCTCTTCTCCTGAGTGTGGCATTGGTGTGTGTGTGGGGGGGCTGCCGGCCCCCGGGTGAGTGTGGGGGGTAAGACCTCCCGTGGGGAGTTGTTTACTGCAGGTCCCCGCTTGCCCTGATCTGGTTCCCAGTTCGCACCTCCCATCCTGGTTGCACTCTCCTTCCTCCTCCATTAGCCACTGTCCACCTCTCAGCTCAAACCCCAGCTGCCTGCCAGCTGAGGGTGCAGAGATCACCCCACAAAGGGCCTTTCCATTCCGCCCGTTTCTGGAGGTATGGGTTGCACCCCTGACCCCTTGTCTGGCTCTCCTGGTCCTGCCTGAGCTGACCTGGAACAACTTGCCCCTCCCCCCGGGGGGCCTCGGGCTTGCAGGAGGCAGAGAGAGAAGCCTGAAGCCTGGCTCCAGCTGCTTCCCCTTCCTGCCTCCCCCTCCCAAGGCCTCGCCCTCCTGAAGCCGTAGCAGGAAAGGTGGGGCGGGAATGCCTGGGCCCTGGGCCACATTCTGAGGCACCCGCCCTGCTCTGCCCTGCTCTCCCCAGCACCGGTGTCCTGGGGGTTGTAGGCTCCTTGTGGCTGGAGGGGGAGGGATGAGACTCCTTTCCCCTGGGGTCTGCCTGCCCATCACCAGCTGCCCCAATCCCCCCAGGTCAGCTACTCCAGAGTCTCGGAGTGGCAGCGCCAGGGAGAGGCAGAGTTGGGCACATGACCTCCTTTGCCAGGTGAGGCACCAAGTCTGGTGAGAGAGGGCTGTGTCCACTTGGAGGCTGTGGCCTGGCTCTGGGCTGGGTTTGAGCCCAGGCCCCTTCCTGCCCCTTCCTTCAGGCAGGAGGCCACCTTCCCAGCTGACCCTACCTGCTTGGAGGGTCCCTTACTCCAGGGCAGGAAGTGCAAAGGCTCGAGCCCACCTGTCCTTCAGGAGGACCCATCGGCAGGGTAAGCCAGGTGCGGGTGCCTGGAGTGTCTGGCTCCGCCCACCTTGACCTCACCCTCTCACTGCTTGGCATCATCTCCTCTGCAACCGGTCCACCTCCCCGGGGCTGACGGACACCACTCCCCGCTGAGGTCCTCCATGGCGCTCTGTCGGCCACCCGCAGGGCTGGGCCCTCCTGCCCACCAGCCTTTGCTCTCTTGGTCCCCACCTGCCTGCCTGGTTCTCCTCTCTGCCTTTTTTTTTTCTTTTTTCCGAGAAGGGCGGTGCCCTCTCTGCCTTTTTATTTTTTATTTTTATTTTTTAATATTTTATTGATTTTTTACAGAGAGGAAGGGAGAGGGATAGAGAGTTAGAAACATCGATGAGAGAGGAACATCTATCAGCTGCCTCCTGCACACCCCCCACTGGGGATGTGCCCACAACCAAGGTACATGCCCTTGACCGGATTCGGACCTGGGACCCTTGAGTTCGCAGGCCGACGCTCTATCCACTGAGCCAAACCAGTCAGGGCCTCTCTGCCTTTTTATTCTTGCCTGTCCTCCATGGCTCCAGCAGAACCCCGCAAGGCCCCCAGACGCCTCCTTGCTCGCCAGCCTGTGGGGTGCAGGGAGTCCTGAGCCATGGCCTTGGGAAGGGCTGGGCGGCTCCTCTGCCAGCACATCCTTCTCTCAGACCCAGGGGAGAGAGGGCTGGGTCGGCACCACTGAGTGTCCCTCGAGCCCAGGAGCGGGCAGGCCAGGGCTGCTCCCTTTGCAGTTCTGGGTCCTGCCTCGCACTCCTCAGGCTCCCTTCAGCCGGGCCAGGTCGAGAGGGGGCAGGGGGCAGTGGCCAGACTGGGAACTTCTCTTCGAGGTGGCCTGGGCTCATCGCTCCTTTCCAATGTGGGGGAGTCACCGGCTTGCTCCTGGTGCACGCCCGAGGGGGCCGGCACGGACCCTGTGGCCCGGCGCTGTCTTGCTCTACTCGGTGCCCCATTTGCAGGCCCTGAGCCCACACACGGGCATGTGCAGCCCCCAGGAGGCGGCCCTGCTGCAGCTGGAGGAAGTCTTCTCGGCCACCCTCGCCCGGATCAGCGACCGAGTTCTCCAGCCGCTGCTCACGGCCGGTGCGTCCCGTTCTCCCGGGGGAGGTGGGGACACAGGAACTGTCCTGGGGGCAGGAGTTTCACCTGGCTGGGCCTCTGAGCTGCAGCTTGAGGGGACTGGGGTCCTGGCCCCCAGCAGCTGGCTGCTTCTTACAGGGACCCTGAGGGGCCAGACCGTGATCCTCATTCTAGTTCAGACCCAGCTGTGCCTAGAGATGAAATGCCACCCCTTCCAGGGCGCAGGCTGCGTTCTCATCGCGCTGTCCCTCAGGGCGTGACATGAAGCAGGTGTCACCTCCAACTTGGATCTCCCTGTGAAGTGACCTGGGGCAGGGGCCTCCTTGTGGGGGCTGTGTCCGCACCTGCAGTCCCTACGGAAGACCGAGGGGTGTTAGTGTACCCGGTGCCCCGGGTCAGCGGTGCCATCCTGTTTGGCGAGGAAGTACTTGTGGTCACACCTCAAGATGAGCCTGCTGGTCCCCTGCTGAGCTCAAGGGGGCATATGGGCTCCCCATCCTCTCCCAGGTCCCCAGGGATGCAGGACCCTGGCCGCAGCTCCAGGGCTGTGGGGTGCCGCTGGCCCTCAGGTGACCCCGGGGCCTCTGTGGGCTCCCTGTCCCCCCTCACTGTGTGGGTGTGCCCCCCAGAGCCCTCGGACCCCCAGGGCAGAGAGTGCCTGCGGCTCCTGCAGCAACTGCACGGGTGCGCCCAGCAGCTGTGGGAGGTGACGGAGAGGAGCCTGCGTGCACTGCGGGAGCGGCTGGGCCACCCGGATGCCATCGGCCTCGAGTCCCTGCTGCTGCTGCGGGAAGCCGATCATGTCCTGCAGGTCCACATGGAGTAAGACAGCGAGGACGGGTGTCAGGGCCACCATGCCTACCTGGGTCAGGGCTGGGGCAAGGGGTTGGGTTGAGCCTGGGGTGGGGCTCAGTGGAGTAGGCTCACAGGGTTGGCCTTCGTGGGCTCAGGCACTAGTCTGGTGCAGACTCAGATACCCCAGGCCTGAGCCGGGGGCTCCACGGGAAGGAAGCATTGGTGAGTTAGAATGGTCAGGGCCCCAGGTCGCCTGTGCCTAGAGCCAGGCCACTGTCCCTCAGGGCTGCAGCCACTCAGGGTGGGATCTGGGGATCCCCGAAGGGCAGGGGCCGGGCCTGCAGGGTACCCTGTCCTGCCTGCAGGTACATCGAGTCCTACACGAGCTGTGTGGTGGCGCAGGCCTTTCAGAAGGCAGCGAAGCAGAGGAGGTGAGCTGGTGCTGCGGTGGCCTCCGGTGGGGCACCTGGGAAGGAAGTGGGGGGAAGCTCTGCCCCAGAGCAGTGAGCGTCAGGCCCATGACTCAGCCTGAGCTCCCCTGGCTCTGACAGCTCCTCGCTGATCTACAGGAAGAGGGAGGCAAACCTAGCGAGCAGTCAGGGATCCAGAGCCAGGGGCGCCCCTGGGGCAGGGAGGGGACACGCCTGCCTGGGTGATGGTGGTGCTCACCACCCACTGAAACGCTGAGCTGTTGCCACCACATCTCCAGGGGCCACTCAGGCTCTGCCTGTACCGGCTGGGGGCGAGGGTTGGCGGCTGGGACAGGTGCTGGGAGCCGGGGGTTCGCCAGGGCAGGGAGGCGATGGTGGTGGGTGTGGGAGGGAGGAGTGACGGCGGTGCGGGGCCTCCTCTCTCAGCAGGTACTGGCGGGACCAGCGGAAGGACCTGCGGCAGCTCCTGTGGGGCGTGAGTCCCAAGGGCTCGATGGGCACCGCGCTGGTCCAGGCCCTGCGCCAGCCGCTCACCCATCACGTGCAGAAGTACGCGCTCCTCCTGCTGAGCCTGCGGGACACCATCGGGGAGGTGAGTGGCAGGGCCAGGGGCCTCACCGGCCTGTGGGGGGCTGAGCTGGGGAGGCACAGGGCCCTGGCTCGGGACACCTGCGGGACTCAGGGACCCTGGTTTGAGAAGGACCGGCCAGGCTTTGGGGACGTGGCCCTGTTCTGAGGCGGGTGAAGGGACATGTGTTTGTCCGGGGCTCATCTGAGGTTCTTGGCCCTGCCCTGGCGGAGCTGGCAGAGACCCAGGGTGCAGACGAGGAATCATACACTGGGTGTGAGGGCCCAGGGCCCAGGCCCAGCTGGGCGGCCTGGAACGTCCTGCTTCCCTGTGAGACCCGTCCGGCCACGCCCCCAGGAGCTGTGGGGAGAAGGGTGCACTGGGGCTGAGACACAGGCCAGAGCCGGGCAGCCCTGGGGGAGGGGGTGGTGGGGGCAGAGAAGGTTCTGAAAGGCCCTGCCTGGCTGCTCTGTCCCCTGCAGTGTCACCCCGCCCGGGAGCTGGTGGTGCACGCGGCCACCCTCTTTGGGGACCTCCAGTCCTTCATGAAGCAGGCGCTGGACCAGGCCGAGGCCACGCAGGCCCTCTGGCACACCCTGAGCAGCCGGCTGCGGGTGAGGGTGTGGCCCGAGGGCCGTCAGGGAAGGAGCTTCGTGGGGCAGGAGCCTGCGGGTGGCTTCCCCATTTGGAAGCGGGCTGGTGGCTGAACCAGGTGGCTGTGAGGTCCCTCTGTCGGCCATGTTCACCCATTTGCTGAGTGCCTCCTGGGCCCGGCCGAGAGCTGGATCTGGGCAAGAATGGCCAGCTGAGCTGACCCTCTCTCCTGGGATGTCACCAAGCGATTGCACCCCCATGCCCCTATCCACCGTGGCACGCACTGTCCCTGCAGGGGCACAATCCCTGTGCTAGGCTTGGGGCCTAGGATAGAGAATCAGGAGAACAGGTGGGGGGGGCGGTGAGGGGGCCAGAGTTGCCAGAGGGAGGTCAGGTGAGAGTTGACAGGGGCTTGGGTGGGGCCATGGCTCCAGGTGAGCTGGAGAGGACAAAGTGATGCTTCAGAGAAATTGTGCAGCCCTGTTGGGAGTGGCCGGGAATGACCCCAAGCCTCGGGCCCGTCACTGTCCACCAGTGTCCATGTGTCCTGGGGGCCTCCAGCAGGTGGGGGAGGTAGGGGGTGGAGGCAGGCAGTGGAGTGGCTAGCGCATCCAGGATGGGTGCCCAAGCCCTGCCCCCCTCGCCAGGATGCCCTCTGCACCCCTGCTCGCCGCCTCTTGCAAGACAGCCAGGACATCCCGGTGACAGTCACCCCGCTGCGGGCAGAGCGGGCGCTGCTCTTTGATGACGTCCTCGTCCTTCTGCAGGTGGGTGGGGCCGACCAAGGTCTGGGCATGGGGCCTGGGTCTGGTTGGGGAGAGGGAAAGGGAGAAGCAGGTGGGAGTAAGGGCTCCTCCCAGGCAACGGGATCCATGGAGAGGGTCCTGCAGGGGCTGGTGGGGCCGAGCTGCGTCTTCAGAAGCCTGTTCTGGTGGCTGAGACGGGGCAGGATTGGGGGGCCGGGCCTGGGCTGGGAAGGGGCCCCCCTGGAGGCGGGGACAGGTAGTGCCCGCCCTGCAGGCTGGTGCGCGGGCTGGTGCGCGGGCCCCGGAGGAGGAGGTGAGCGCCTGGTCTGGGCTCTGGATGACGCCGTGTCCTGTCTTCCAGGGTCACAGTGTCCACACCTTTGACCTGAAGCTGGTGTGGGTGGATCCTGAGCAGGACGGGTGAGCAGCCTCCTCCAACGACACCCCACGCCTCCCCTCCTTCTACCCTATGACCTGCCTGTACCCCAAGGCTCTGACGGGGGCCCCCCAGCCCCGGGACAGAGCGGGCCTATTCGCCACTCCGTCCTTCTAGGTGCGCGGTCCACCTGCTCACTCCGGAGGAAGAGTTCTTTTTTGGCTCCAAGAGCCCCCAGGACCTGGTGCGTGTGGGTGAACTATGAACTGGGGGGTGGGGCCGAGGGAGTGAGGGAAGGAGACAGGAAGGGAGGGGAGGGCACAGGTATACAACCTGAGGCTCCGTGGGTGAGTCAGGCCTCTGGGGTCATGGTCAGAAGAGGTCAGGGGTCAACCTGGGGTCAAGCATCAGAATGCCATGGAGGCAGGTATTTTTTCTGG
>NW_005877649.1:0-8431 GCF_000147115.1 Myotis lucifugus | reverse complement strand
TCATCAAATACTATATAAAAACTTTCTCTATGTCATTAGTTGTCAATTAAACAAAAATAAAAGACATGATGAGATACCACTATATATATAGCAACCAGAATGCTTCAATTTTAAAGGACAGAAAATATACGATTGTGAAATATGAAGTAACATGAATTCTTATTCACTACTGTAGATGGGTTTATTGGTACAATTCTTTGAAAAACCATTCGTATCTTCTATTAAATTTGAACATACTCAGTTATAAAACCAGTAGATATGAGTGCCTCTGTAACCAAAAAGACATGCACAGGAATAGTTATAGCAGGTTTACTAGCCGCTATGGGAAACTGAATAAATATACATTAAGATTAACCTGCAAGCCCTAACCTGTTTGGCTCAGTGGATAGAGTGTCAGCCTGTGGACTGAGGGGTTCCAGGTTCGATTCCAGTCAAGGGCATGTACCTTGGTTGCGGGCACATCCCCAGTTGATCGATGTTTCTCTCTCATTGTTGTTTCTAACTCTCTATCCCTCTCCCCTCCTCTCTGTAAAAAATCAATAAAATATATTAAAAAAAGAGTATCCTGCAAAAGTTTATCATGTTATATTTACACTACGGTGTCGGGTGAATTTCCCGCCAAAATATAAGATGGCGCGGGCAATTATTTAGGTTTCCCGCGCAAAATCAGAGTTAGTTTAAAATGCCTATATCTTTTGAAGTATGGGTTCGCATACGCAATTCACGCGAGCCGACTTAACTCGTTTCCCGCAATCCAAGTGTTTAGACAATGTAATAATACATTGCAAGGAAAATAATGTCAACTATCCAGACTTTAAAAGACAAACCTAACTATTCCATTTACATAAAGTTCAAGGACAAGCAAAGTTATACATTGTGCTAGGAGAGTGTTTTCCTTGGGGTGGGAAAGGAGGCTAGTGTTTAGGAGGAGGCTTAACACTACCTTGGGTATTGGTAGTGGTTTATTTCTTAACTTTGGTGGTATATATGTGAGTGTGTTTAAGTCTATACAAATTCATAGACCTGTGGGCTTAAAACTGTGACATTTTCTTTATGTCTGTGATGCTTCGATTTAAAAAAATTAAATGCATTACATAAAAAAGGGAAAATAAGGATGAAAAGATCTATAAGCAGAGTCATACGCCTTGCTGTCACTGAGTTCATGGGATTTGCCTCATCTACAAATCTAAAGTGTTGCCTGGAATAGAGATGAAGTTAGAGCTTTGTGGAACAAAGAAGCCAAAGGAATACTCTTAGACAGGGGTCCTCAAACTTCGGGCCGCGGGCCACATGCAAATACAAATATTGTATTTGTCCCCGTTTTGTTTTTTTACTTCAAAATAAGATATGTGCAGTGTGCATAGGAATTTGTTCATAGTTTTTTTTTAAACTATAGTCCGGCCCTCCAATGGTCTGAGGGACAGTGAACTGGCCCCCTGTTTAAAAAGTTTGAGGACCCCTGCCTTGGGGGATGTCCACCTGCTGGCTTAGGCCTGCTCCCGGGGATATCGGGCCTAAGCTGGCAGTCAGACATCCTGCTGGCAGCCCAGGAGCCCTCGGGGGATGTTCACTTGCCAGCGGGGACCAGGCCTAAGCTGCAGTTGGACATCCTTAGCGCTGCTGAGGAGGCGGGAGAAGCTCCCGCCATCACTGCTGTGCTGGCAGCCGTCAGCCTGGCTTGTGGCTGAGCAGAGCTCCCTCTGTGGGAGCGTATTGACTACCAGGGGGCAGCTTCTGCATTGAACATCTTCCCCCTGGTGGTCAGTGTGTGTCATAGTGACCAGTCATTCCCAGTCGTTCTGCTGTTAGGGTCAATTTGCATTTTACCCTTTTATTATATTCCTGGTGCATGGGTGGGGGCTGGCTGGTTTTCCCTGAAGGGTATCCTGGATCAGGGTGGGGGTCCTGCTGGGGTGCCTGGCCAGCCTGGGTGAGTGGCTGATGGCTGTTTGCAGGCTGGCCACAGCACCCAGCCACCCAAGCTCCCAGTGGAGGCTGGGTGGAAGCAGGTATCTGGGATTTATTTATCTTCTATAATTGAAACTTTGTTGCCTTTAGCGGAGGCCACAGCCGACAGGGCAGGTGGGAAGCTTGGCTTCTTCCATCACTGGGGCAACCAAGCCTCCTGCTTTCTCCAGCTCCGTGGCTGCCAGCAGCCATCTTGGTTGGGTTAATTTGCATATAGTCACTCTGATTGGCTGGTGGGTGTGGCTTGAGGCATAGCAAAGGTATGGTCAATTTGCATGTTTCTCTTTTATTAGATTAGATTAGCAAACAATTTTTGGTAGTGTCATAATTTTAAGAATGTTAAAAATGGGATGAAAAATGTTAAAAATGGGATGAAACCTTTTGCATGATTCTGCTTTCAGCTCATATGTTTTGGCGAGCAGGGCTAGAGCTTCTCAGAGCAATGGACCATATTTGGGATCATCAAAGCATTGGGTTACCTTATGAAAAGCTGTAATCTATTTTTCAAATAAAGGTTTAGTTAATAGAAAGGATATAACCATCAGCTGTAGGACTAAAATTCAAGAATCACCTTAAATATGTGTGCAATACTGTATAGTCAAGTCATAAAACTTGACTTTTTACTATCTTCTTGAGACCCTTCAAGACTATTGAATTCTTGAGGTCAATTTCTATTTTAGCCTGGCTTATAAGATCCAAATTGCAATAATGCATCAATGTTCCATTTTTCCTTCCTAGGAATTGTTTTTCAAGAGATCTCAGAAAAGTAATGACAGCTTACATTTCTTGAGAACTTTAAGTGCTGAAGCACAAACCTAAGCACTTTATATGTATTACATTATTTCATCCTTAAAACAACCAACCCTGCCCTGGCTGGTGTGGCTCAGTTGGTTGGGTATTGTTCTGTGTACCAAGAGGTTATTGGTTCTATTCCCTGTCAGGGCACATGCCTGAGTTGTGGGCTTGATCCTCGGTAGGAGGAGCATGCAGGAGGGAGCTGATCAATGTTACACTTGCCCATATATTTCTCTCTTCTCCCTTCCTCTGTCTCTAAAAATCAATAAATTATTCTTTTAAAAAAACAAACAAACCAACAACACTTAGAGCAAAGTGCTATTATCAATATCACCCCATTTTACAGAAAAGAGACTAAGGAATAGAGAATTCTAGAAATTATAGTAACAGGTCTAAGGTACCGTAATTATTGCTTCTGCAGCTATGGTAAGAATGAAACACCTGCAATTTTGTTCTAAAACTCACATTATTCATTAGTCCTTTATATTATCATTGTAGCAGTTTAGAAAAACCAGTGCAAACCCAGAGACACAAACTTTCTTTACCTGTAACTGAAAATTCAATCTTATCTCACTGGTTTAAAGAAAACAGCTTCAATTGGAAACCTAATTTATTAAACCTGGTATTATGTTGAATCTGTTTTAATTTTGACCAATCTAGGGTTAGAGTAGATTTCCCAGGGCCCAGGCCTAATAAGTGTGTGTGTGTGTGTGTGTGTGTGTGTGTGTGAATGTGTGTATGTGTGTTTGAGTGTGTGTGCATAACATACTATTCACTTCCTTATCTTACAACCTGTGTTTCAATTTCTTCTGCTTATCTGAAGTTGTTTTAACAAATTCTTTTCTGTCTTCATGGTATTGGTATTTCTTGGCATTTTATAGTGGCAACTGCTACCATCTGGAAGCTTGTTTTTCTTTTTCTTGGCTTCTTAAAATCACTCTTCTCTTGCTCCTTTTCAACTTTCCTGATAGCTATCTTAAGTCTTTGATGATTCTTTCTTCTCAATTCATTGTACATACCCTCTTAACTTTTTAGTGTGTACTTGGTCTGAATAATAATGTCTACTTTTGACTTCCTAACCTGTCTGCAGCTGGAAGTCTTGATTCAACTGCATATTCCATTTAGATGTCTGATGGGTATAATTGAAAATTGAGCTTATTATTTTTCACTCCAAATCTGCTCCTGGCTTTTATTTAATCCTACAGCAGATGGTCACCAATTGCTTTTTCACCCACGTCAGAAATCTGAAGCTCACCCTGTACTTTCCTTGTCCCTTCCCTTTGGCATCTAATGGTAATTAACTTTTCCCTTCCTGCATATTCCTGGAATCAGTCTCTTCCATCCTATTTGCTATTTCCTTCATTTAGTTCCTCATTCTTTTCTGTACTATATGAATAGCCTCTTAAATAGATTCACTGTCTCCAATATTTTCCCTCTCCAATTCATCTTCCTCATATTCTGAAGATTTCCAAGTCTTTTAAAGTGCAGTTCACAGTTTAGAAATACATTATATGTCATAACTGAGTGTACGCAACTGAAACAGGGTTTAAAAATAATAGTTTCGCTGAAACTGGTTTGGCTCAGTGGATAGAGTGTCGGCCTGCAGACTGAAGGGTCCCGGGTTCGATTTCGGTCAAGGGCATGTACCTGGGTTGCGGGCACGTCCCCAGTGGGAGATGTGCAGGAGGCGGCTGATCGATGTTTCTCTCTCATCGATGTTTCTAACTCTCTATCTCTCTCCCTTCCTCTCTGTGAAAAATCAATAAAATATATTTAAAAAAAAATAATAGTTTCATATATTAAACTTTTAAACTATGTAATATTTTTCCAGCTTTATTGAGATTTATTTGATATATAACATTGAATAAGTCTAAGTGTACAATGCAATGTGTGAAATGATTAGCACAATAAGGTTGATTAGCACATCCACTTAAGAATTAACTCACCAATTTTCAAGTATACAATACCATATTATTAACTGTAGTCACAGTGCTCTACATTAGGTCCACAGAACTTACTCATTTTATAATAGAAGTTTGTACCCTTTGACCACCATCACCCATAGCCTCTGCAACCTTCAATCTACTCTGCATTCCTATGAGTTTGGTTTTCCTTAGAGTTCACATAAAAGAAAGACCAGACAGTATTTGTCTTTTGAATGAGAACTTTTGGCTTTCCTATTCTTTAGTTTCTATTTGTGTTTGCCCACAGGTGGTCCTGATTAAACTAGCAGGTTGCATAAAGCTGTGGTTATCCTGTTATTGAAAGTCTACCTATTAGGAGGAAGCAGAAATAATGAAGATGTCAGCCATGGATACCTCTAAGCCAGTGGTTCTCAACCTTGGCTGCACATTAGAATCACCTGGGAATCTTTTTAAAATCCTTTTTTAAATCTTTTTAAAATCTCGGAGGATGAGGCCCAGAAAATCAGGATTTTAAAAAGATTCCCAGGTGATTCTAATGTGCAGCCAAGGTTGAGAACCACTGCTCTAAGCTAAATGAAAGGAAGAGCTGTAGATCTGACAGATCTGTACTTATGTTTTTATATTTTCTTCTTTGTTAGCTGTAAGCAGGCTAGTCAGACTCTGTTTTCTTATCTTTAAAGTGAAGATAAAGATAATATCTCTGGAATTGGGAATTAAGTGAAATGAAATGTTTAAAGGCACTTATCTTGGTGTCTGACAATAAATGATGGTTTTATCAGCATCCAAGCTGAAGCTTTGAATAAATCAGACCTCTTGCCACAAGTGCTCAAAGTTTCTCAGATAATTAGGTCCCTCAACTATATAAAGGTATATGAAAGCACCTTACATAGTAATTGGAACCATGTAGGAGTTTGCTTAATATGTTAGTTAAATTTGAATATACATAGGGGAATTTTTACAACAAGCAGTATCAGGAAAGAGGAATCATTCTGGTTGGTGATTTAACTTCACCCTCCACACAGCCCACCACTACTGTCTCACAAGCTGCAATTCCGGCTGAATTCAGCTGTTGTTACTTTTCTGTGTTCATCCTAATTAACGTGGCTAGCAGCTCATAAACAGAAATCTCCTCTGCAAAGCCTCCGGAAGATGGTTGTCCTTCAGAGCACAAGGGTAAGCCAAGGAAGAGCAACCAGGACATGTGGCCCGGGAAGGGGTTGTGCGTGGCCTTCAGAAGCTGGACAGGCTAGCGCCGTGGTCCGCAAACTGCAGCTCCCAAGCCACCTGCGGCTCTTTGGCCCCTTGAGTGTGGCTCTTCCTAAGCCTTAGGAGTACCCTAATTAAGTTAATAACAATGTACCTACCTATATAGTTTAAGTTTAAAAAATTTGGCTCTCAAAAGAAATTTCAATCGTTGTACTGTTGATATTTGGCTCTGTTGACTAATGAGTTTGCCGACCACTGGCTAGCGTATGAAAGAGGGCTATATATGGGGATGCAAATTGCAGAAGTAAAAATTAGTATATCAAGATATTAAAAAATAATCTGTAAGGAAAAACTTGTTAAAAGTTAAAACACATATCTCTGCAGATATTCAAGAGGAGGTTGAATGACCACAGGCTAAGGTATAGCTGAGGGAACTTTTGTATGGCCACTGGATTTTGTTAGATGACCTCTCAGTAGCCTTACAATAACAAGACTCTCAGATTGGGTGGTAAACAGGGAAGAGACTACCTACCGGAACAGGCTTAGCAATTAGTGGGAAAAATACCCCCCACACAATCCACCGTCCTAATCTCAGGAAAGGATTAGAATTAGTGGTAGGGAAATTCACATTTTAAGCCACATATGGGAAGCCTTAGCAGTGGATTAGCTGACTATTCAAAAAGAGAGCAGAAATACCTTGTTCCGCATTTTGTGGCTGACAAAGTTTGTAGAAATTGAATGCATGCACATTCTTTGGGCATGCTCACTGTGTGTATGTGTGTATATTGAAAACTATGAAATATTAAACAGTAATAGATTTGCATGCCTGTCAATACTAAAGAGGAATTTTTATTTTTTTCTAATAATTTTATTTTATTTGTGATGTCTTTACTCTAAGAGAGTGGATACAAATTTTGAATTCATTTTGAAGCCTGTGTAAATGTTATATATTCAACTAGAAATGACCATAGTGACTGTGGATTCCTGCAAAAGAATTGCAATCCTCCGTGGCCATGTTGTAGAATCTGAGTGGCTGTCAGTTTCCCGATCTCTACGGCACACTTGACCCCCACCTGCTGACAAGGAAAGTGGCCATAGAATTCTCATGCCCAGAGTCAGCAAGGGCCAGAGTCATGGCAGGTAGTAGCCCGTGCCCACTGTAGTGTTCTCCGGAATGGGCCTGGCTTAACTGGCACCACGTGTGTGCTTAACAAATACCTATTGAATTTAAAAAATTGTGCTCTTCAAAATGTCTTTGGAGAGTTCCTGGTGTTCTTTATCAGTTATACCATATCTTACAGCCCAAAAGCTAACAGCTGATAAGCCCTGTTTATTAACTGTTTCCACACTTATAAGACATATTTTTTTCAGCATAAATTTTACACCAAATTCTATTAATAATTTGATATTTTTTATATGGCTCAGCTGATGGAAATTGCCATATTATATGTAGCCAATTCAAAAATTCCCCTTTCCCTCAGCAAAAAATTTCTTTTCTCAAATTTCACCTAAAACTGGTAATTACAAAACCTTAAAATATTAATGACCTCCTCCTATGCTATACACTTTACATTTTTTTCTAAACTGTTTGAATAGGACTTACGATTTTGATACAAAACATGGTTAACAGAACTGCTACCCAGACTGTTACCCAGAGCTGTTTCAACACCCCCTGTGGATCCTCCTGAGGAGCTGGTTTCCCCTGAGGTATGCTCCTCAGGCCGAGGCTAAGACAGTGGCCTGCAGAGTCATCCAGGATCTGAATCACACCCCTCCACTTACTTAATTTGGATGAATCTCTAAACCTTTTAAAGCAACCCAACTGAGCATTAAGATAACAATAACAACATTTTTCCTTGTTTGCCTCATAGGTTAACAATTTAAATAGAAATGATGTTTTCTATATGGCAGTGTGTGAAAATCAAAGGTCTTGGACTTGAACTGTGGATCCCCTTTATGTATGCACTTGATCTCCATATTCATGGTCCACTTTGAATTATCAAAATATAAGAAGCTTTCTGTATTTAGTAAATATTCTAATTACACTAAATCCTAAAGGATCCCACATAATTAGAAAATGTCCGAGAAGCTTTACATTTTTTAAGGTAACATTGCCAAAATGCTATGTCTTAGAAGCTGACAAATGCTTTACGTGAAATACACGTATATGTATGTATTCATAGTAGCCCTATGGGATAAGCTAGGCAGTTATCCTTATTTTACAGATGAGGAAAATGTGGCTTAGGAAGTTAATTTTCTAAGATCACAAATCTAGTAAACTGTGTAACTGGAATGCAGAATTAGTTCCTAACCACAGATTGTACAAGTAACATGAAATGAATTAGGGAAGAATACCCTTAGTGAATCATGAAAGGGCTGTAGAGATTTTAAATAGTTATATAATCTGTTATTTAAAAAACTTTTTATATAAAAAAAGGTTACATTCGGGGGGGGGGGGGGTAAGAGATCAACCGAAGGACTTGTATGCATGCATATAAGCATAACCAATGGACATAAGACACTGGGGGTTAGGGGAG
>NW_005877648.1:7444-8531 GCF_000147115.1 Myotis lucifugus | reverse complement strand
AATAGCACCCACCCCCTAGGGGTGTTGGGTAATGACATGGGATAACACGGGTTCAAGACTTGGCACAATGCCTGGCACCGAGTAGCACTCTATAAGTAGTAGCTAATATAATTACTAATAAGCACTTAACACCTCCTCTGTGCAGAGCACTGTTCTGGAACTTCTGCTGGAACTTTTACGTTCTGTTTCACTGTCTTCGATCATAAAGCAGAGATGGCCCGTTTCTCACCTCCACACCAAATTCAGTCTCCAGTTCTTTCTCACTGGGGCTTCGTAAGCGCCTGGGCCGAGGGGTGGAAATTTCCTGGAGCAACGCACTTTCTGCTTTGGACTAAAAAGTCAAACAGAAAATTACTGCTACATGGGGTCAGTAATGCTATGAAAACCGCAGTCACCCTCTCAGGGAGTACAATCAGTGAAAGATACACGCTTTACCTCCGTAAGCAATGAGAGCAAGCAAGGTGGTTTAGAAGAACAACAATGAACGCTTCTCAAGGCTAATTTTTGTCTGCGCCAATGTTAAATACTACATTAGCATTCAACATGTGAAAAACATTTACCGCTATTCAGATCCGCACAGTTTTGAACAAACAAAGCAAGTTAGAGACAAGACCCAGAGAGCTGCCCTGAGGACTGAACAAAGCATTCACGCGGTCCTCTTACCCTTGCAGCTTTTAATTTCTCCCTCATGCGCTCCCTCATGGAAAATTCTGCAAAGCCCGTTCTAGAAGCTGAAGGAAGTGGAGGTAAGCCTAAAAAAATATAAGACATTTACTTTAAAACAATACTCCCCCCCCCAAAGGAAAGATTAGATTAAAATAACAAGAGAATGCAGTTTTATTTTGCAGATTTGGAACTTTGCATAAACAAACAGGAAAGGCTGTTGATAGCTCTCCATTTGTCTGGGCTTCTTTGAGATCAACAGCAAAAGCCTTGGTCCTGCCAGGAGCTTCACATTGGGTAACTAAGAATAAAATGAAAACTCCTGGCTGTTTTGGCTCAGTGGATAGAGTGTCAGACTGAGACTGAAGAATCCTAGGTTTGATTCTAGACAGGCACATGCCCAGGTTGCAGGCTTGATCCCCAG
>NW_005877648.1:0-7344 GCF_000147115.1 Myotis lucifugus | reverse complement strand
AGGCAGCTGATCAATGATTCTCTCTCATCATTGATGTTTCTATCTCTCTCTCCCTTTGCTTCCTTTCTGAAATCAATAAAAATATATTTAAAAAAAACAATAAAAAGAAAACATAGATCAACTGCCTCCCGCACACCCCCTGCTGGGGATCAAGCCTGCAACCTGGGCGTGTGCCCTGACAAGGAATCAACCAGGGACCTTCCCAGTGCATAGGTCGATGCTCAATCACTGCGCCACACTGGCTGAGCAATTTTTAAAATTATTAAAGATTTGATTTGAGGCTATACAAGAACTTATAGATGAGATATTCAAGTCATTCCGTCATAATATTCAGAAAATAAAAAATATTTTACTTATACTTGTCTCTTCAGCACCATGTGAGGTAGTGTCTCCAGGATAGGTGAACTGTTTGGCGTGCCTATATCCCCAGTATGCATCCTCTGACTAGAATGTTCTTTCCTTTTTTCAGCTGCTGGGCTCAGATAACTACCAACACCCAGTCCCTTTGGGCAGTTCTCCTTTCTGTCTCATACTGTCCCTTTAACATCTGTTTCCTGGGTCCATCTCTCTAGGCCTTCATGGCTTTAAAAAAAGTGTGCCTGACTTAAATGATGTTTCCTTTCACTTGCATCAAATTTCACCAGATTCCAAACTTCCTTTTCAGTCAATACCGAGAAGTTGGCTCTGAAATGATGCTTTAATCAGAGAAACTAACATGAATGAATGGAAAACAGATGGCAGCAATGAAGAAATGTATGTTCATAGGAACATGTGATAGTCACTCCCTGAAGAGGGGATGCGAGTTGGAATCCTGGGGGAATGAGTGTACTTTTGTTCTATGTTTATTTGATTTGGAACGAGTGCCTGCTCAGTGGAGCACTTTCTTTGTTCAGAATGTCCTGACTATGTATATGTTTGAACAGCAAATTAGAAGCCAAAGCATTCACTGCATAGATTTGCGCTGCTGTAAATCAGGGACGTAGCACCTCCGGACATGTGCCTGGTGCAGTGGGGGCGGCCATGGCATCAGGGTGCTGGTATCTGAGTGTCTGAACCTCATCTGACCTTGATAACTCTTGGAGCCAATAGGAATGCCACAGAGTAGGTTGCAGGTTCAAGGTGAGGAGCTGGTGTGGTAGCTCCGAGGGGAGGCCAGATCCCCGAGAGGCTTGGGAAGTCAGTTTTGCACCCAGGTAGGCAGACTTGTGGGGAAGGGCATGGTGGGCATGGAGGTGGGTGTGGTGAGTGAGCACACCTCAGCCAGAGCACAGCCTCCAGTCCAAGGCAGAAAGGCCAGCCTGAGACAGCTGTTCACTCAGTCAGTGAGCACTGCTGAGTGCCACCTGTATACCAGCATGTGCTACCCACAGCTAGAAGTCAGCCTCTGCCCTCAGAGATCCATAGTTCAGTGGACAGGGGAGCTGCATACCAATAAAAAGAGACATCAGACACATGGGCACAGGGGCCACACGGAGGGAGAGGGAGAGCCTTCCCAAAGGGGATGATATGTATCCTGATTTTTAAAAAAATATTTTTTTATTGATTTTTAGAAAGATAGGAAGGGATTGGGATAGAGAAATAGAAACATCCATGTGAGAGAAACATCAATCAGCTCCTTTCTGCACAGCCCCTACTGGGGATGGAGCTCACAACCCGGGCATGTGCCCTGACCTGGAATTGAAGCAGTGACCTCTTGGTTCATGGGTGGATGCTCAGCCACTGAGCCATACCAGCTGTGCTGTGTCCTAATTTTTGAAAGGCAAGGAGCTAGAATGACACACAAAAGCCCCAAATAGAGAAGGGGTTAGTCTAGGTTGGGAGAAGAAGGTGTGTGATTTACCTGAGTGATAGACTTTGGGTAAAAGAGAGTGCCACAGCAGGCTGTCAACCTTGTGAAGACTCTCAGCTGGCTTCTGTGCCTTGTCTGAAGAGTCCTTGTGGCCGTGGGAGCCACTGTGGACAGGGCTGGTTGTAGCATTGGAGCCTGCAGACTGGAGTCTGTGCTCAGGCCCCACCACTAGCTGTTGGTTCTCTCGGAACCATTGTTTCCTAATCTAGAGCAATGCCGGATGATAGGACTGTTCTGGGAAGTGAGAAATGTAGTGCATGTAGAAACCTTAGCATGGTGCCTGCCGTGTCCTAGCCGCGGAAAAGGTAATTATTTATTTATTTTTTTAATATATATCTTATTGATTTTTTACAGAGAGGAAGGGAGAGGAATAGAGAGTTAGAAACATCGATGAGAGAGGAACATCGATCAGCTGCCTCCTGCACACTCCCCACTGGGATGTGCCTGCAACCAAGGTATATGCCCTTGGCCAGAATCGAACCTGGGACCCTTGAGTCCACAGGCCGACGCTCTATCCACTGAGCCAAACTGGTAAGGGCAAGGTATTTATTTTTGTTAGTTATTTAGCATCAAGTTTCTCTTTCACCTGGAGGAGGCTACCAGGTATGCACCAGACTTTCAGAGGGAAGCTTTCGGCATCTCACCTGATTTCATTGTCGCAACAGCTGCACACAGCCAGGTGTTTGTCACCCCCATTTTATAAAGGTGGCTCTTGTGGGGCAGGTGGATTTGGTAGTTGCTCAAGGCCTCATGGCCAGGAGTCCCGACATAAACCCTCATGTGTTTGGTCAAATGATCTTCAACAAGGATGCCAAGACCACTCAATGGGAAAAGGACAGTCTCTTCAACACATGGTGCTGGGAAACTGGCCATCCACATGCGATAGCATAAAGTTGGTCCCTTACCTTACACCGTATAGAAACATCAACTCAAAATGGATTACAGACCTAATTGTAAGACCTAAAATCAGAAAACTCCTAGAAGAAAGCTTCGAGGAAATCTTAGTGACACTGGGTTTGGCAGTGGTTTCTTGAACACGACACCAAAAGCACAGGCAGCAAAAGCAAAAAGAGACAAAAGGGACCACCTCCAACGTAAAAACCTCGGTGCATCCAAGGACAACGTCAGTAGAGGGAAAAGGCAAACCACGAAATAGGAGAAAATAATGCAAATCACACATCTGACGAGGGGTCGTGGTCCAGAATATATAAAGAACTTCTACAACTCAACAACAACAGCAACAAAACAAGTAACTGGATTAGAAACTGGACAAAGGATACACATTTCTCCAAACATCATATATGAATGGTCGACAAGCACAGGACAAAATGCCGAGCATCACTAATCTTTAGAGAAGGGAACCCAGAGACACTTACTCCGCGGGCCTCGTTGGGTGGGCATGCTCAGAAGGTGGGTGTCAGGGTCCTGATCCTCCTGCGCAGGCTCCTGCTGGCTGCCACCGTGGGGCTTTCCGGACACCATTTCCTCGGGGCCAGCAGTGCGTAGCTGCAGGAGAGGGTGGGAGGTTGTGATTCTCAGGGCTTCAGTTGACTCAGATCCTATCTCAGGATGAGGAGCGTCACTTAAACAGAGGCTAGACCCTAAAGTATTCAGATCTAGATAACCTGGGACCCCACTCTCTATGCCACTGTGGTCACCCCCAGGGAAGCAGTGCCAACCCTGAGTTTCTCTGCGGTGTCTCGGGCAATTACTAAGTCACCCCAAAACAAGGTGAATATTTTCACTTCTTCTAGGTATAATGTACAGAGCTCTGCAGAGATGTGCAGAGAAAGGGAAGCAGGAAAGTCACAACCAAACTATTTGAGCCCAACTCCAACTCTTGGAAACAGCTGTTCCGTGTCCCTGGATAATCCAGGGCAAAGAACAGCCTCGGGTTTCTTCCCCAAACTCTCAGAGGAGGGAGGTGAGCAGAGTGGCAGGGGCAGCCATGGTCCAGTGACAGCCTATAAGGTCAGACAAAGGCTGGCCTCGGAACTCAGATTTACCGTGAGACGTGGGAGGGCTATGGGACTTCCTAACTTCCTTCCCTCCTCATCTCTGAAGGAAAGGAAATTAAAATTCACTGGGATGCCGATCTGTATCAATCACTACGCAAAGCACAGATTCTGGCTTAAATGCATGGCCTGGGATATCTTGAGGCATCAACTTAAAAATAAATCCCCAGCGATCCTGAAGTGTCATGGGGTTAGCAAATGTTACGCTAGGTTTCTGAACAACACCCCAAGACTGCTGTGCCGTCTGTGATCAGGTGATCAGAGCCCTGGTACCCGTTAAATTAATGAGATGATGCCTAGGAAGTGTGATGCCTGACACTGGATTCTATTCTCCATCTCACACCCACCTAGCCTTGCTCACCACTTCAGGTGGCCATTGATCTAAAGACCTGCACTTTTTCTATCTGCTCCAGCCTTTGCTGCCTCCATGGGTTCCCCTGCCCAGGCTGCAGAGCCACCACTCACCCTGCAGGAAGGGGTTAAAGCTCCCGAGTGGCCAGAGGGACCAGCCACGTGGCTGGGCAGCACCTCCCATCCCCTGGGCCCTCCCCTGGGCGGCTCCATCTCAACTGCAGAAGCCGGAAGGCTGCTCCTGGGCCCAGCTCATCCCAACCGGAGTGTGCTGGGGAGGGGGGAACTGAGAGGAGGGTTTTTTCCAGCCTTGGGCTCTCGGGGACCCTCCTATCTCCCCACCTCCCCTGCCGCCCTCCTGCAGGGCCCCTTCACGTGGCTGCTGGCTCAAAATGGCGCTCCTGCCCCTCCCTCCAAGCTGGCATCTGAGTCTTCCAAACAAATCCTCCCTCCACGGGCAAGGACTCTTACCCAGGGAGTCTATTTACCTTGAGCAGCTGACCTTTCGGGAAAGCTCCCAGCGAAGCAGAGCCACTCTGGGGGGAGGAGAGCGGGAGGGACTGTGAGCAGCCGGGGAGACAGGAGTCTGCCTGCTGCTTGGGCTGAAGCAGGACTGGGGCTGGGAATTGGAGAAAGAAGGGGGGTTCCCTACAATTTGTAATCCTGCACTGCCATCTATCGCCGGTCTTAGCTTATGACCTTTGATGACAACACTAGAGGGGCTCTTTCCATCATTTCTAGACTCCTCTCCCAGGGGACAGGAGAAACCTTACAGGAAAAATGTTCCCATCCAACCAGGGTCTCATTGCACAGGGCATCTGTCCCACACAAGGTGCTACACCGAACCACCCACCCCATCCCTGCCTCTCCCAGAGGATGTGTGGTCCCTGTGGGTGCCGGTGGTTGTAGACAGACCCGTGTTTCTTGTCACTCCCTACCTGTTTCTTTCCTTTTTGTCTCTGAGTCTTTGAAGTCTTCTTCTTTCTTCCTACATCTGCATCCTCATAATTTTCAATGAACTCCTTTATTAAAATGCAATGGAAGAGTTGTCATTAAAAAAAATAGGGCTGTGATTTTTAGTTGTTAAAATCACCATCTTGTCCTGATTTTGAGTGTGAGTGGACAGAACCAAAGTAGCCATCCTCATCTACTCTTCTCAAACTAGGTATGTCCTTCAAAAGCTGTATCCATAGGGAAACTTTGTAAATGAGATGATGGCACTTCCATTGTCCCGAGTGCTCCTTCATGCCTAGGACATTTATTGAGCACTTACTGTGTTCCAGGCCCTGGAGGCACAAGGATACTCCCTGTTGCAATCTAAAGAAAGCAGCTAAGGAGCGAATCTGCCAGGACAGGTGGTCTGGCCCAGAGGCAGGACCCCAACACACGATGACCTCAGGACCATACTGAGGGTTTCAAGGGTTGGGCTTCTTTGCTCCCAGTCTTACCATCAGGCAGAGAATAACGAAGATACATGTTAAATCATCATGAAAGTTTTGACTTAAAGAAAAATTCAGCAGATCTCTTTGAAAAGTTACATATCCGTTAACATGGCAAACTGTTTTTTTCTTTTATATTACATTTTCTAAAGTTTTACTCATAAATTGTGAGAGCTGAATGCTCTCAAATGTCAAGCTTTCAACTTTTCTAGTCCTAAATTTTTCAACCTGGGAAGCAAGCACCTCTGGGTGTAAAAGTAATTGCAAGATAAAGTCAGAACCTCTCCCTGGTTTACCAAATTTATTGGAATTTTCCTCTAAAATTGGGAATTTAAAAATGCTTATACAGAAACAAACCTGGAACTCAAAGCATGGATTTTAATGATTGGAAGAGTCCAAAGGAATGCCTGAGGTTGCTGGGGCTGCGTCCCCAGTTACACTCCACTGCCCTTGGCTGTTTTGGTAGAGAAGACAGGATCTCGATTATAGAAGAGGTCAGAGTTCCCCAACCAGGGAATGGGTGTGGTGCGGGCTTTCTCTTTGTTCACACGCCGAGTCTCTCTTCTCTGACCACACTCTGGGTGCATTTAGACCTTGTGCTTCAGGTGCCCATCAGGTAGGTAGTGCTCTTAGCTCAAAAAAGTCACCAACTTAGATACACAGTGCTGATATCATTGAGGTGTGCAAGCATGGTCCTTAAGATAAGTCTAAGTGTTTTTGTTAATTGTCACCGGAGGCTATATTTTCCCATTGCTTTTTTAGAGAGTGGAAGTGAGGGAGGAAAGGAGAGAGAGAGAGAGAGAGAGAGAGAGAGAGAGAGAGAGAGAGAGAGAGAGAGAAAGAGAGAGAAACATTGATGTAAAAAAAAACACCACATTGACTGGTTGCCTCCAGCACCTACATGTGGGGAGCGAACTGCAACCCTTCAGTGTGCAGGCTGATGCTCTTACCTCTGAGCAGCACCAGCCAGGGCAAGACAAGTCTAAGTTCTTATTGGCTTACAATGGACTTATGGGAAGTCTAGGTTCTTTTTGGCTTCTCAATCATGATTTGATCCTTCATCAATGCAGAGCAGCCCAGTAGGACTTTAAGTTAGACAGAATGTAAACTCCATGAGGGCACAGGGTTTTATTCACCGCTGCATCCCCAGGGACCAGAGGAACAGTACATATTTGCTGCATGAGTGAATAAGCAAATGTAGCATGATGTGGTTTTATCTGGAGTTTTGATGTGGTTTTATCTGGAGTTTTGATGTGGTTTTATCTGGAGTTTTGATGTGGTTTTATCTGGAGTTTTGATGTGGTTTTATCTGGTGTTCCTTCAGGCTTTTTGAATTGCTCTTGGAAACAGCATACTGTCTCCTTCTGCCTCTGTGGTCTCCAGTGAGTGAGTTCTGGAGCCAAGAGAGAAGCAAGGTTTGGGAGGAATAAGGTCTCCTCTGGTTGGAGGGCTCCAGTCTCCCAGTTGGAGACAGCTTTCCTTCTGTGTGCTAGCCAGTGTTAATGATATTTGGTACACAATGAGTTAGAAATTGCAGAACTCCATGAGACGGAGGATTTGATTCGTGGTTATAATCTATGATTGCCACCTTCATTCTGAAATTCTTTAGAATTCTATGTGCTTCAGCCGAGCTGGACACAGCTGCAGGTGGTACCTTAGAACTGCTGTGTCACAATTCAGGGTAAGATGA
>NW_005877647.1:0-8432 GCF_000147115.1 Myotis lucifugus | reverse complement strand
TTTAATACTTTAAAAGTCTGTTATCAACCCCAGTTTTAAATTAAGGAATGTGAGAACACAGAATTGGAATGACTTGTTCAAGATCATGCGTATTTCAAATGAAGCAGAGGTGAATTTGAACTCAAGCTGTCTCAACTCAGTTGAGATTTTTTTAAAAAATATTTCATTGACTTTACAGAGAGGAAGGGAGAGGGATAGAGAGTTTGAAACATTGATGAGAGAGAAACATCAATCAGCTGCCTCCTGCACACCTCCTACTGGGGATGTGCCCGCAACCAAGGTACATGCCCTTGACCGGAATCGAACCTGGGACCCTTCAGTCCGAAGGCTGATGCTCTATCCACTGAGCCAAACTGGTTAGGGCTCAGTTGAGATTTAAAGGCAGGACAAGAAAGTCGCTTCCAGCATGCAGGAGGGCGGGGCATGGGCATTTGGAGAGAGAGGGCAGGAGGCCTTTGGGTAGAAGGGCCTGTTCCCCGGGAACGGAGCAGGGACTCCCAGGACCGATCCCTGGGAAATAAAGACCGATTGCAGGTGCAATAATTAGCATCGCAATGCGCAGGAGCCAGGACGTTTCCTTGCATTGTCGCCCGCGATAAAGGAAAAATCCGGACTGCGCAGGCTGCTTCCATTAGAAGTGATGTAACAGGCCGGCTTTGGCCTAGTTTTCTTCAGCAGGCAGCCCCCTGGCTCTCCCACACCCTTTTCTGAATCTGCAAGTGACATCGACCGCCATCTAGTGGTGTGCGCAGGCACTGACAGGCATGGGGAAGAAAGGTTGGACCCCATTGACTTGGAAGATGGCTCTGGTGTGGGCGGGAAGAGATCAACCAAAGGACTTGTATGCATATATGCATAACCCACGGACACAGACGATAGGGGGTGAAGGCCTGGGGTAGGGGGCAGGGGTGGGCTAGAAGAGGTTAATGGCGGGGGTGGGAAGGGGGACATATGTAATACTTTCAACAATAAAGATTTTTGAAAAAAGATAGAGCCCTTTATCTTAGTAGGGAGTTTTATTCTGTTCAAAGCATAGCCATACTTTTTACTTCAGTATGTCTTCTCACCAGTACATGGAGGTTGACTCGGTTTTATGGGTGAGGCAACAGGTCCCTATAGGGCAGCGGTTCTCAACCTGTGGGTCGCGACCCCTTTGGCGGTCAAACGACCCTTTCACAGGGGTCGCCTAAGACCATCCTGCATATCAGATATTTACATGACGATTCATAACAGTAGCAACATTACAGTGATGAAGTAGCAACGAAAATAATTTTATGGTTGGGTCACAACATGAGGAACTGTATTTAAAGGGCCAGAAGGTTGAGAACCACTGCTATAGGGGAAGTGTCTTGCTTAAGAGCTGCATTGTCAGCTATTAATGGGACTAGGACTAGGACCCAAGTCCTCACATACAGAGGCACTGTCAGGACCTGTGACATCTCTTTGGACAAAGGAATGAAAAATAACTTATCCTGGAGGTCTGGCCACTCCTCTGCATTGGAGAGGGGTCCTTTTCAGCTCAACGACTGTTGAGATTTTTCCTTGGAATGGGAATCCTCCGGTGGAATATCCGGGTCGATGGTGTTCCTAGGGAGGTTTTGGAAGAAGATGAAGACTACCTGTCCAGCTGCAGACGCGAGTACAGGGCAGTTGTTTAGAGCTTACCTGGTTCGGGTCTCTTATATTAAAGATGGGAAACCCAAGATTCAGGGCGGTGGGGTGGTGACAGGACTGACATCACACCGTGACGGAACCACGGTTGAAGCCTTCCCTCTCCATCTGGTCTTCCTGTTTTACGTACGCCAATGGAATAGCTGGGGCGTGGAGGCTGCACTGTTTCCGGCAGACATAACTGTTTCAGCCCAGAGTGAAAATCAGACTCGTGTCTTACAAGTCAAACCACACAGGGCTCAAAGGGAGAGGGGAGCCCCTGGACAGTTAGGTTTGTTTTGGCATCTGTAACATCAGCAATGCTCAAACCATTCAGATGAAATCCCGGGCAGAACCTGAGTATGTAGAAGGGATGAGTGGTGAGGAACGTGGAGGCTGCTGGGTGTCTCTGTGATGCCTGAGAGCCAGGGAGTGCGCAGGCTGAAAACCAAGGCATTGTGTAAGGAGCCCTGGGTACAGGGTCCTGACACCAGGGCTCTGGGCCTGGCCCTGGCACACGCTGTCTGGTCTTGAGATGGACCCCCTGACTCCGATCCTCTCTCCCAGTGTCCTCATTCATAAGATGACCCAGTCTTCCGACTTCCCAGGGATGTGGAGAAGATCCGATGGAGGGAAGAGGGGAATGAATGGGTGTGAATGTGTTTTGCAGAATGTCCAGGCTGTATTCCTAAAGGGTTTCTGTTCGTTTTACTCCCTGAGGTACAATTTATAGGCAACTGACATGCACAGCTCTTAAACGTTCAGTTCTGTGAGTTCAGACCGTTGTAATCAGCTGTGAAATCAACTCTCCAAAACAAGATAGAAATCAGCATTTCCCTCGCTCCAGAAAGTCCTCCAGTGCTCATTGCTGGTTAGCCTTTCCCTCAGGCAACTCCTGTTCCGATTTCTATCATCGCAGCTTCGTTGTGCCTGTTCTAGAACTTTGCGTGGATGAAATCACAGTATGTACACTTTTGTGCCTGACTTCTTTTGTCCACCGTAGTGTTGTTGAGATTCATCCAGGTGTTCTTTCCTTTACTGCTGAGTACTATTCCATTGTATGGACCTACCATTGTCTATTTTCCCGTTGAAAGCATCATTTGGGTTATTTCTTGTGCATATTTTCAGTGCACATATGTCTACATTCCTGTTGAAATGGGAGTGGAGTGTTGGAGCATATATAAATGTATGTTTAACTTTATTACACGCGGCCAAACTGATGTGCAACATGGCTGTACCATTTTACATTCCTACAGCAATGCAGGAGGGTTCCAGTTGGTCCGTACACTTGACCATTGGTACTGTGGGTCTTTTTGATTATAGCCATCCTGGTGGGTACCCACGCCTTCTTCTCAATCTGAGGGGAAAACATTTAGTCCTTAGAACACTCCATGTATTTAGCCCAGGTTTCCAAGTTGACTTTTCTTGTGAGGAACTACCCCCTCATACTTTCTGTACACGCGGTGAGAATGGCCTGGCCTCGACTCCCAGTTCCATGTGCCCTACTCTGCCCAGTTAGTGTATTCTACCCCAGGGTACAACGATTGGCTTAGGAATGGGCATGTGACTCACATTATGCAACAAGACTTATTTCTGAGACTTTTGTGGGAACCAAAATTTCTTGCCACTGGAGTGAACCACGAGGATAGAATCTTGCCAAGCTTGGGGAGAGTTTGCCCGAGTGTGAAAAGGTACATTGAGGAAAAGTGGGCTGGAGAGGGAGAGAGACAAACGTCCACTGAGCTTGCCCAAGCACCTAGGTCCAGCAATTCCTGAAGCCAGCAGGAATCCCTGGCATTCTAGAGTTTTCAGGTACACGAGAAAAAAAAGTCACTTCCTCTGCATTAGCCATTATCAGCGGGTGTTTCTACCACTTAATACTGAAAGCATCAGGATATATATGTTCGTTTCCTTTCAATGCTCTTAAGTTCCTTAGTCAAGATTCTAGGGACCCATTGTCCCCGCAAGCCCTAGGGTAGAATTCCCTTCCTTGAGATAGCAAACCGCTGATTTCATAATTGTCCAAACAGGAACGGTTGTCCCTAGAGAGTCTCAGCATGAAGACTGGCTGGAGAAGCACAGAGCCAGAGAGAGAGTGTGTGTGCGAGTCTGCATCTGTTGGCAAGATTAATGTACCAGGCAGGCTGTGGGCCAGGGTTTATTTTTAATAATCAGAAGCCCATCTTATTTTTGAAATGTGCTGCCTGTGACGACAGGGAAAAGATGTTTCATCCCTCCTTTCCCTCACCCCATGGAACCTAACTTTTTGGGGATTTGGAGATGACATAGCGAATTCACCCTGGGACTCAATATTCAGGAAGGAAAAAAAAAGGAGTGAGTCTGGAAAAAAAAAAAGACAGGAAAGGAACATGATCTGTTTCTCTGTGGTGCTTTGTTGCATTTGCTAAGATTCATCAGGCTCCCAAACTATGGGGTAGATAACATTTTCGGCAGGTCCTTGAAGCATGTGCCCAGCTTGGTCGTCACGATCCTGGAGCCTTAGAACCATAGAGACCATGAGGTTATAGGCCAGGATTTTACTGATGGAGAGAAAAAGGACCCTTGAGGGAAAAGGGCTGGGCCCAAGGTGCCATGGAGAATCAACTGCAGAAGAAGAATTATGTTCCAGTGTAGGCTTCTCTGTCCCTACCCCACAGCCTCCCCTGCAAAGCCCACATGATGCAGAACTCATCAGTAGCTTTCCCACATTTCCGGAAGTGCTCCTTTGGGGTGGAGAGAGGTTCCAAGGTCTGGGTATGCCAGTGTGGCTTGGCTACCTTCCATCTGTCTGTCACTTATCCATCTGTCAGTCCCCGTGGAGGTCTGTTTAGCCCGGTTGAATTTGACCAGGCAAAGTCTGAGGTGCAGCCCTAATCGGTTTGGCTCAGTGGATAGAGCGTCTGCCTGTGGAATGAAGGGTCCCAGGTTCAATTCTGGTCAAGGGCATGTACCTTGGTTGTAGGCACATCCCCAGTAGGGGGTGTGCACGAGGCAGCTGATCAATGTTTCTCTCTCATTGATGTTTCTCTCTATCCCTCACCCTTCCTCTCTGTAAAAATCAATAAAATATATTTAAAAAAAAAAAAAAAGTCTGAGGTGCAGAAAGTGCAACCAGAAGCATGTGACTTGCTTTGGCCAATGGGATGCGAGTGGAAGTGACGTGCGTCGCTTCATGATGGAGGTCGTCAAGGAGGCCTGGCTTACTGCTGTGTCATCTAACAGGGGTTTATTGAGCACCTATTCCCTGCCATGCCCTGTGTTGGGCAGGCCCTGGGGGTACAAACTCCAGGAGCTCACAACCCAGTAAGGGGGCAGATAGGAATGCAGTTGTCACACAGGGTGAGCACAGGACACAGCCAGTGCTGTGTTCCAGGCAGGACGGGCCAGCAAAGAGAATGGTCATCTCGTCTCATCACCTGAGCTGGAACTTGAAGACCATGTCAGGTTCTCCAGATAGGCAAGGCATGTAGGGAATTCCAGCGAGAGAACTGCCCTCTCCACTCGCTTCTCTTTGGTGTTAAACTTACTCTACCCTTCTTGATATCACCCACGTGTCTGCCAGGTCTCCTGCAGCCCATTTGTTGCTATGCTTATCCTCTTTGTGTCTCAGTTTTCTCATCTGTAAAATGGGTATAATAACAGTGCTCCCCATTAGCGTTGTTTTGAGGGTTAAATCGTTTAATATGTCTGCATAGGCATGAAGAATGTGAGAGAACAGCCAGTACATGGTAGGCACTCAGTTAATGTTAAAGAAGTACGATGCTCTCTATATAATACATGCTCAAAAATATTGCCTTCACCAAAGTGCTCCTTCACTTCAAGTAACTCCTCATTTGAAGTAAAAATTGTATTCTGGCTGTTGGGAGCCTCAGGCCTACTCTCAGAGGGCATCCTTCCCTTTGGGCTAATTCTCTGATCTGTGCTGGTGTCACTCCACGATCCGCCGGGGTTGAAGGAGCGCCTACTCCTAAATGGCAAAGAGACACAAAAGAAGAGATCTCAGGCCTGGCTCTAAGGCTGAGGGGCCAGTTGGAGAAACACTAGCTACGCTTGGATCCAACCATGAAGAGACCCCACAGGACAACCCTACTTCCAGCTCATAGGTCCTTTCACATAGAGACCGTCATCCCTTAGGAGAATTATCTGATTTGGCAGAGGGAACCCAGCGGATTCTCAGATGGGCTCTCCAGCAAGTGTTCCAAACAGGCACACGAGGAACGGGAAGATGTTGGCCTGTGGGGCCACAAAGATGGCATCATGCAAAGGAAACGCCTTTCTCTTCCTCCCCATTAATCCTTGGAGACATGGGAGGTAGGTTTTTAAATCTCACAGGAAGTCAGAAATGCTGCTAAGGGTGGTCCAGCAAGAACAACACCGTTACTGGGGGTCCCGGGAAGACCAGAGATGACAGAGGCCGCAAGGAGGGCTGAGAGTTGAAGTGCTGGACTCGGTCAGGAGGGAAGACCTGAGGACATGGGCTCTCCTCTCTGGCAACTGTGAAGGACCCGTCTACATATTGGGATTTTGGCAGCAAAGGCAGTTTCAGCTTTTGTGTCTCATTCTCTGACTCAGTGTTGTTATATGTTGCTTCCTGTTTATTAAATTCTATTCCTGATAACTTCATAATGAGAGTGTTGGCAGGCACACTTGTCTCGTATTTCAGATGGTCCCAGGAGGACTAGGTGGAGTGTGTGTGGAAGGGAGGTTATGCCAAAAAAAAAAAGGCATGAATCAATGAAACTGAGAACCAGGAGGGTTCATGGAAGATGGGCTGACAAAACAGTTACACGCAGACATTACCCAGAGAGAACATGAGGTCACCTGATCGTAAAGAAGAAGGTGCCGAATGCAGAGCTGGGAGAGAGTGAGCTGGAAGACTTCTAGGAGTAGGTGGTTCTTGACTGGCCTTGAAGAATGGCGGAACTCTGGATATATGGGAAGGATGGTATTCCAACATGGAGACTGCGATTTTTGAAGCAAAATTGTAATAAATAAATACTTATTGAGAATCTACCATGGGTCAAGCACTGTGCTTATTGCTTTCTGCATGAGAGGTGGAATACGCTGCTGAGTCCGGCCTGTGGATCAATACTATACCAATATATAATTAACAAATATTTATTGAGCACCTACTATGGACAAGAGTTTTTCTCCATCTCATATGTTGACACATTTCACATATTTATTTAATCAACAAATATTTACAGAATGTCTACTACACAGTTAGATATTTTACTCATCATAGAACTTTTTTGCATTGATTTTTTAAAATATTGCTTGAGGATATTGCATATGTTGATTGCTGAGTACTTTTGGTGCCTCCGTAAATTTTGTGCCTCAGTCCCCTCACCCTAGTCCAGTGATGGTGACCTTTTGAGCTTGGCGTGTCAGCATTTTGAAAAACCCTAACTTAACTCTGGTGCCGTGTCACATATAGAAATTTTTTGATATTTGCAACCATAGTGAAACAAAGACTTATATTTTTGATATTTATTTTATATATTTAAATGCCATTTAACAAAGAAAAATCAACCAAAAAAATGAGTTCGCGTGTCACCTCTGACACGCGTGTCATAGGTTCGCCATCACTGCCCTAGTCCCTCCCCTGGTTTTGGGGTGATGGGAGGACTTGTGGGGAATGGAGACTTTACTGACCCAGTGTGGATGGGAGAGGTGAGTCGGGGGATGCATCTGAGAGAGAGAATCAGATTGTGTAAATGTAGGAGTATCGGCTAGTGTCACAAAGACGCTGTGTGACAAATCAAACCCCACCAAGTCTCAGGACCATAACACAGCAATCATTTATCCTCATACTCAAGGTTCTGAGCAAGGCTGCCACTTGGCTGGGCGAGGCTGGCCCCAGGCTCTAGGCTGCGGGTTTGGTGACGACAGGATGTATGCTCTGCTCCATGGTCACCACAGCACAAGGCAACAGTCAAGCTGGAAAAGCAAGTGTCTGGACACTTCACATCTTCTAGCTTCTATGAGCCAAAGCAAGTCACCAACCCCCAAATCAAGAGGTTGGGCAGTTTACTGCACCCACCATGAAACCATGGCAAAGGTGTGGATATGTAATCCTGCTATGGGACCAGCAATTCACCCTTCCACAGTTGGGGAAGACAAGAATAACTCAGGGGATGGGAAAAGATGCTACACATCAGAGTGTGGCCACTCCACCTCTACCTGCTCCTTACCTGAGTCTCAAATCTGCCCCAACTCAGGCTTCAAGAACACCAGGTCAGATGTACGATGATAGGGCACCCGGAGCCTTCCATATCGGTGATTACACCAAGAGGGACTCAGTAGCCGCCTTTAACCGGCTCTTTTTTTTTTTTTCCCAAACCTTATGCCAGCCTGCCAGCCTGGGCTTCAGCTTATGCTTCATTCCTCTGGCAGCCTTTGTGTCGCTGTGCAGAGCCTGGGAATGAAGCCAATGGGAAGTGCAAAGCTGAGCAGTTCTAAGAGACCAGGTCCTGATCCATCAGCGGAGCCCCTTGATACAGCTGTGCCTGAAGCCAGACCTTCTCAGTGACATGAATCAATAAATTCCTTTTTTGTCTTAAAGCAACATTTGAATTAGGTTTTCAGTCACAATGGCAAGAGTGGCCAGTGCTTATACAAGAGGCTATACCTACCATCGAGGACTCTCCACGTTAAAAGGAAGGGGCCAGAAATGTCCCTAGCTCAAGTGGAAGGCATATAAGATATGCCAGGATTTTTAGGCCTCTCTCCCCAAGATCAGCCAGAAAGTCCAAATTTTTCATTTTTTTGGAAAATTTTTA
>NW_005877646.1:0-8432 GCF_000147115.1 Myotis lucifugus | reverse complement strand
GGGAGAGATGTTTTCCTTGCCTCCTGCGGTATCTGATTAAGGGAGCCCCTGCCCCAGTTCTTGCTGGCTACCAGCCATGACCAGGATGTGGTTCAGCCCCAGAGAAAAGGGAAAAACAAGGCCAGCAGAGAAGGAAAATGGAAAGAGCTTGTAACATCACTAGGCTGCTAAATCAATCTCTAGACTTTCTCTTATGTAACAGAGAGTTTTCTTACTGCTTAACACAGTCTTAATTGGGGTTTCTGTCATTTTCATCAACAATCTCCCAAACCCACCAAACAAACAAAGTATCATTATGGGGATAAGTGTAGAAGGCAGTTAGTTAAAATTTTTTGATTGTTTGGTTTTATTAATCTTAGGTTTTTACATTGGAATTCTTTTAGCTCTAACCAGTTTTTAAAACTCAGCTCTGGACAAACATGTTTTCTGGGAATCTGAGACAGGCCACGGTGATGAGGTTCAGTGTTGACAGGGAGAAGCAGAAATTGATAAAAGGCACCGGAGCCCTGCTTCTGCCAGTTTACTCTGTCATCTTGCTTGGTTTCTTTACTTCACTCCCCTTGACTTGGTTCTAGTCCAGCCGTGGGCAAACTACAGCCCGCGGGCGGATCCGGCCCGTTTGAAATGAATAAAACTAAAAAAAAAAAAGACCGTACCCTTTTATGTAATGATGTTTACTTTGAATTTATATTAGTTCACACAAACACTCCATCCATGCTTTTGTTCCGGCCCTCCGGTCCAGTTTAAGAACCCATTGTGGCCCTCGAGTCAAAAAGTTTGCCCACCCCTGTTAGTCCAGTGATGGCAAACCTTTTGAGCTCGGCGTGTCAGCATTTTGAAAAACCCTAACTTAACTCTGGTGCTGTGTCACATGTAGACATTTTTTGATATTTGCAACCATAGTAAAACAAAGACTTATATTTTTGATATTTATTTTATATATTTAAATGCCATTTAACAAAGAAAAATCAAAAAAATGAGTTCGCGTGTCACCTCTGACACGCGTGTCATAGGTTGGCCATCACTGTATCTAGTCCCTGACATCTGCCTAGCACCATGCATTGGTTGCCTTCGGTAAAATCGGTCCCATCAGTGAGCATGCAACTCTATTTTATGTCAGATTTTTTTTCATGTTTTACTTTGACAAATCAGTGATTTTAAGATATGAATTGGTTCTCTGTGTCAAAGGAGTACTAAAAAACCTCACTCCATGAGGTTCCCTCCTCCATGACCTCATCTAAAACTAATTACTTCCTAAAGGCCCGATCTCCAAATATTGTTACATTTTATCATCAGCTGATAAAATAGTAAAAGCAATAGGTAAGAACTCCTAATAGGTAAGTGCATTTGCTGTAGATTAGGTAATATCAACAGTGGGAAAAACAGTAAAGATCACTGAAGGGAAGAATAAGATAATAGAGTGTTATCTGTGGAGCTGAGAGTTTCTTTGCCAGACTATTCTTGTTCAGACTAGAATAGTTTAAAAAAAAATACAATTTTCCTTGGAAAAAACCTATTAAGAAAAGACGTTGACATGAAATCACCCTCCCAGTTTTCTAGGCACATTGCTTAGCCATATCCTCAGTACTAGGAATACCATAATGTGCCCCTTCCTCACCTTTTTTGCTTACTTAAATGGCTTCGTGTGTACTCGCTACCATTCTTATACTTCAAAGCTTCTATTAAATGGAATTTTCTATTGACTAGTATTTCTGCCTCTTTAATAATAAAATGTAAAATTAGTATTAGGAATCGCGAGCAAAATCATAATTAAATTGAAATTTGTGACTCCAAATCTTAGCTTTAGCCAAGATGTTTCCGTAGCACAGGGGTGGGCAAACTTTTTGACTCGAGGGCCACAATGGGTTCTTAAACTGGACCGGAGGGCCGGAACAAAAGCATGGATGGAGTGTTTGTGTGAACTAATATAAATTCAAAGTAAACATCATTACATAAAAGGGTACGGTCTTTTTTTTTTTTAGTTTTATTCATTTCAAACGGGCCGGATCCGGCCCGAGGGCCGTAGTTTGCCCACGGCTGCCTAGCCCAAGATGTATTAATTCACTGTATGCAGGACATTGCCCCCAGAATTTCTGCAGGCGACTCACTTCATCATATCTAAAACAAAATCCACTGTTTTCCAAGAAACCAGCTCCTTCATTCTTTCTCCAAGCACTTACTGAATGTCTATTCCAGGCTTTGTCTTAAGAGCTCCAACTCTCCAGAAGTACAAAATAGTGAGGAGACAGATACATAAAATAAACATGTTTTGGTTAGTGCAAGGCTATTTATAGGAGGAGAATGTGTAACCTTGGACATTTTGCATGACCTCTCTGCCTCAGTTTCTTTGTCAGGAAAGTGCAGAAAATCAAAGAGAGGATTAATTCAATCACTATATATGAAAGACATAATGCACTAAGCATTTAATAAGTATTAGCTATCATCATTATTATTGGTAACATATTACAAAAACTGAAAACTAACTCTTAAACATCATGTTTAAAGGTGAAATATTAGAGCCATTCTGTCACTAATATTTAAGATTTTCTGGAAGTACTTGCTAATGCAATTAAATGAGAAAATGATGAAATAAAAACATTGGAAGAAAAGAGTCAATGGTGATTATTTGCAGGTGCTTTGACTATTGTCTTTGTCCATTCAGGCTGCCATAACAAAATACTGTAGATTGGGTGGTCTAAACAACAGAAATTTATCTCTTCACATTTCTGGAGATTGGAAGTTCGAGATCAGGGTGCCAGCATAGTCCAGTTCTGGGGAGGACTCCCTTCCTGGCTTGCAGATGACTGCCTTCTTGCTGTGTCCTCACATGGTGGAGAGAGAGAATGAGGAGCAAGCTGTCTGATGTCTCTTCTTATAAGGGCACTGATCTCATCATGAGGTTCCCTCCTCCATGACCTTATCTAAAACTACTTACTTCCTAAAGGCCCGATCTCCAAATATTGGTACATTTTATCATCAGCTGATAAAATAGTAAAAGCAATAAGTAAGAACTCCTTAAAGTAGCTGACTACAATATTAATATGCAAAAAGTAATAGTTTTACAACATACATAAAACATAATGAAAAATTACATTTATAATAGTAATCAGTGAAATAAAATATCTATAAAATAAACCTTTCAAAACTTTGTAAAATGTAGATGAAAATAACTTTAAATAGCTTCTGAGGGCCTAAGACAATTTGACCAAATGTAATGGTACATACTTTGTTCTTGGAAAGAATTATTATAAAAATACTAAAAGTACATAAATTAATCCATAAGTTTAATATGAGCCCAATAAAATGCAACATATTGATCTTTGAATATCACATGGAAAATAAACATAGCAGCCGTAACCAGTTTGGCTCAGTGGATAGAGCGTCAGCCTGTGGACTGAAGGGTCCCGGGTTCAATTCCAGTCAAGGGCATGTACCTTGGTTGCGGGCATATCTCCAGTAGGGAGTGTGCAGGAGGCGGCTGATCGATGTTTCTCTCTCATCAATGTTTCTAACTCTCTATCTCTCTCCCTTCCTCTCTGTAAAAAATCAATAAAATAAAAAAAAAAAAGAAAAGAAAATAAACATAGCAGAATATCCAGGAAAATTCAGAAAATTATACATAACAAAGCAGCGCTAGTTATACCATATATTAAAATACGATTACTTTATAAAACATTTGATAGAGTTTATTATGTACCATACATAGTTATAAGTACTTTATATATAGTCAATATTGTTATGTAATAATTGTTGTAAAAACCTACTAAGAGGTTGTTATTACCCTCCCCACTTTAAAAAATAAGAAAGCTGGTAACAAATTTTCTTTGTTTTTTGTATGTCTGGGATATATTCTCATTTCAGATTCATTCTTGAAGGATATTTTTGCTCAGTGTAGAGTTCTTGTTTTGCAGTTTTTTTGTACTTTTAATGTCTTCTGTCTTTCATCATTTCTCATAAGAAGATGGTTATCAAATCTAATTATTCCTTTGAAGGTAATCTTTTACTTTCTCTTTGACTATTGTATTAATTGCAATTGCTGTGAAACAAATTACCACAAACTTATAACCTAAAAATGACACATTTGTTATCTCACAATTCTTGTGGGTTAGGGTCGAACAAGGTTTAGCTGAGTCTTCTGCTCAGGTCCTCACAAGGGATACAATCAAAGTGTCAGTTGGGGTTGCAATCTCATTGAGTCTTGGGATCCTCTGTCAAGGTCTTTCAGGTTGCTGGCAGAAGTCAATTCCTAGCAGTAGTAGGAGTAAGATCTCTGTTTTCTTGCTGGCTATTGGCTAGGACTGCTCTCAGTTCCAAGAAGCCATCACAACCTAGCCCTATGGCCATATCAGCATGACAGCTTACTTGTTTAAATCCAGTGGGAGAATCACTCTCTAGTCTGCTATCTTTAAGTTATATAATTTAACATAACCAGAGATGTGACTGTACCTTCTCCATTCCCATGTAACGTAATCTAATAAAGAGAGGACAATTTTATCATATTCACAGTTTTCATTCAATAAGAGGGAATTAGAAATAAATAATATATATATTTCTATAGTCACTATTTCTGTATCTCTATGTATTTCATATAGCTGTTTTTAAGATTTATTCCTTTTGTTTTTATTGGTATCATTATGATATATCTAGATGTGAATTTCTTTTTTATTTATTAAACTTGGAGTTCATCGGTCTTCGATCTATGGATTAAGATTTCATTAGTTTGGAAAAAATCTTAGGCATTATCTTCAAATACAGTTCTTGATCTATTCATTTTTTTAAAAACTCTCCTTCTTAAATTCCAATTATTATATGTAATATGTTTTCACTATATTGTTTAATTCTCTCAAGTACTTTTATATGCTTTCCATTCTTTCCTTCATGCTAGATATTTTCTTTTCAGCTACCTTCCAGTTCATTGATTCAGCCAATTTTATTGAAATCAAACATTGAGTTCTTAATTTCTGTTATTACAGTTTTTGGTTATGGAGCTCTCATTTGGTTCTTTTTCACATCACCTAAAGAATTTTTTATAGTTTTAAATTCTTGCCACAATTTTTCTTTCTATGTTCTTGAACACAGTACATGCAATTATTTTAAAGTTTGTGACTGATAATTCTAATATATGGAGACCCTGTAGATCTATTTCTACTATCTGTTGTTTTTACTGGTTGTCATTCATGATGGCTCCTTTCCTCATGTATCTCCTCATTCATGGTGTATCCTCATTGACAGTACACTTGATATGATATTTGAAAACATGTATATAAAAATAATATGGACATAGGATGACATTATCTTCATACAGAGAGAAATGTTTCAACTGGTCCTGTGTATATTTTGAAATGGATAGTACTATTATCCCAAATTCAACTTCAAACATATTCATCTTATTATACAAGGGTTGCTTTAAAAATTATTATGTGGTTTAAGATAAACTTATAGTAGGAAGGTATACTTCATTCAGTACTGTGTGTGTGTGCATGTGCCCACAGGAGCCTGTGGGCTGTGCAGTGAGGAAAGTCTATGGGTAGATGTGTTGATAGAATATAACTTAAGGGCCATACAGATCTGAACACATAAAATATTCTTGTTTCTATGTGACTGAATAATTTATAATAATTCATAACTAGGGATACCACTGAGATTTGTCAAGTGATTGGGTTTAACATTTGGGTTAATTTATCTCCACTCTCCCTGACCTCTGATTTAGACATTGTGCAGAGTAAGTCAATGGATTTCCAACCCAGCTCCACTTGCTTTCTGTTGAATGATCTTAGGAAAGTTATATAACCTTTCTGTGTCTCCTTTTCTTATTTGTAAAATGTCAATAATGATAGTACCAGTCATGGAGTGGTTGGGATGATTGGGTGAGATAAAATATGTTAGATGCTAAGCAGAATGCCTGGCACTCATCAAGGTAAACATTATTGTAAGTATTTCATCTTAAATATCAAAACTGACAGAGACCTTTACGTGCACTGGTATAACCCTTTAGTTCTACAGAGCATAAAACTTAGTGATGAGATGCTAAGTTCTATTTCAAAGGCTCTCCAGCTCTCCAGAGTAGAACTCAAAAGTGAGACTAAATTATATGATCATTTATAAAGCAAAGCTGCATATGTCTGAAAAAGTTGAGAGTCAAATATTTTACAGACATTTTTGAAAGAGGCATAAAAGTTGGACCGGGTGACTCATTTAGTGAATTAGACCTCCATTCCAAGTGGTATGCCAGTATTTCCCATTTCAAGAATTAGATCATTAGTATATAATCATCACTGCTGACTTACGGCTTCAGCTATGTTTGTTTTCGCTAGCATCACTGGGATTTCATGATATTAATCTCCTCCACATGACTGTCATCGAAGTCACCTCTAGATTGCAGTGGTTGGAAAGCCCTAATCTGCTGGGGAAAAGGGGAATGTGAGAGTAGAAATAATTGTTTTACAGTCTGCTTTTAGCATGTAACTTGAAGTCCTTGGCAATGATTAATTTTCTAATGAATCCATAACCTGATCATTTAAAAATGCATAGTAAAAGCTAGGCTCATGAAGGTTCAGGAAGAAGGCCTGTGCTGTGTCTCTAGGGCGTTCGTGCACAGGAGCTGTGGGATTGCTGCTCATGGCAGAGACACCACGAGAGGAAGTGCAGAAGCCTGTGTCTGCTTCAGCAGGCTGCTTTCTCTGAAATCTCCCTCGCAAGGATCAACCAATCCTAAATACAGAATAATTATTCCACATGTCAGATATGGCTTAAATTTCATAATATGGCATGGGTGCATTTTAATGGTGAACAATATGCTTAATGTTAACATGGGCAGAAAAATGGCAACATGCCTCAGAAGTTCGATGAAAAATGGGAAGAGAAAATAATCTTACTGAATTTTATGCATAATTTGTGAAAGTGAAGATAGGGTGGTCTGTTTTGTGTCTAAAAACATAGGTAAGACTATTGACTTCTTCTCCCTCTCAGGAGGGCATACATCTACTCCAATGCTCCATTCTACCCTCCTTTTTGTTTATTCGTTGCCACACTAATTACTCATGAGCCAACATCTGTTGAAGACCTGCCACCAAGCCAGGCGCTGGGCTGAGCTCTAAGGAGATCATGGGAGGCAGCCATTAATCCCATACTCATACAAATACAAAATTAACTGTGACGTGTACTATATGGGGCTAGAAAGAGAGTATATTACGGAAGACTTAATTCCACAGAGACCAAATCAGGAAAGACTTCTCTGAGGAAATGATGTTTGAGCTGAGCTCTGAGCAGTGACTAGAAGTTAATCAAAGTTGGACAGTTAGAGGGAGTGGGGGGAAGAGACGCAGAGTGACGGGAAAGTTTCAGTTTGGGCAAATCTTAGACTCTGCATTATGTAATGGGAAAACCACAGTGCGAGCCAATGCTAATGCTGACTCCATGCCCTAGCGCAGCAAATATCCTGACCTGGCACCTCCGAACCATTCATGCATATCATTTCCTACGGCGCTGTAGTATTTTTCCTCAGGTTTCTTTCAGATATTTTAGGACTGACTTAAAAATGTAATATATACCCTTGCTGTGCCATCATTTTCTGTCCTATGTCCTATTTCTTACTTCAACTCAGAATCCTTTTTTTAACCACTCTGACAAGAGAGAGTGCCATGGAGGTTTAACTGAGCTACAGAATCTGGGATTACTAGTATTTGGCAGGATTCCATTACCATTCAATATATTTGCATTTCTTAGGACTTAGAATTAAATCCTCTTCAATCAAGTCATTTGCAGCCAAAGATGCACATATTGTGCCCAACAAAATCAATGGTATAGAAAACTAAACATTGAAATTGTTCCCATCTTCTAAAAAAGCTTTCTTTTTTTTTTGGTCAAGCAGCTTTTAAAAGCATGACCTAGAATTTCTTTCCCTGCTGTTTTCCCCCCATTTATTTTGTACATTTCAACAATTTCTAAGCTGGCTACAGAGCTTGAACTAACAATTGGGAGCACTTTTATAAGTCTCAGTGAAGAGCTTATGAACCATTATGCAGCTCAGCAAGACAGCATGTGACAGAGGCGTACAATTACCTTTCTCCTAGAGTTCCGTTTCTCTCCTCCCTTCACCGAGTGGAAGGTAAAAAGGCTCCTGATGTCATCAAATAAAAGAATGTTTTGTGTGTCTAAAGAAAAGGTACACATGTTCTCAGTAAACCAAACTGTTCCCAAGAAAACACTTCCTGGTAAAAAATGGCATGAAAACGTTGAGTCCATGTTTTATATTTGGTTCAGGTTCTGCCAAGACAGCATGCTTTTTCACGAGGCTGGGAGGCAAGCGTGTGGGAGTTAGAAAAGTCAGAATCCCTGCTGGAGCCACACGGGACACCCTGCCAGGTAATGATGCTGTTTCCTTTTTATTTCTGTTGGAGCTGCAATAATGCTGGCACTTTTGAAACACAAAA
>NW_005877645.1:0-8433 GCF_000147115.1 Myotis lucifugus | reverse complement strand
CCATTTACTGCTCACTGTCCAAATATTCTTTGTGTTGGAGGCCAATCCACGACAGGAAGGAGGCACAGCTTTATGCCCCATTAGAGAAGCTGTGGGGAGGGAGGGCAGATATGCCTTTTCCCCATCCCTCGGTACCCATAGCTTGGGCAGGCCAAGCAGAGGGTCCTGCCAGGAACTTGGAATTCCCACACTAAGGTGTGAGGTGTGTGGAGAGTGATTTTTTCACAGCCCTCCAGCAGGTGTGACCTGGCCATAAGTGGCTAACAGTGATGGCCTCAGGAGCAGTGTCCTTAACAGACTGTCCTTCTGCAGAATTTCCTCCTGGTTCTGAGTCTGCTTTCCCAGCCTCCCTGAAGATCCAGTGAGCTAGCTGTTATTTCTCCAATAAATTCCTTTCCCAGTGAAGTCACCCACAGCTGATATCTGTGGTCTGGAGTCTAGAACTCAGGCACGAGAATTCACTGTCCAGGCTCCCATCAGGCACTTCCCTAAAGTAGTGAGCATCCTATCTAATAAAAGAGAAACATGGTAATTAGCCGTACGGCCGCTACCCTTCCCATTGGCTAATCAGGGAGATATGCAAATTAACTGCCAACCAAGATGGCGGCCGGCAGCCAGGCAGCTGACGCGAACAGGGAGGCTTGCTTGCTTCAGTGACAGAGGAAGCCAAGCTTCCCCGCCTGCCTTGCTGGCCTCTCAGCTGCAACTCTAAGCAACATTGTAACAAATATAGAAGCCAAACAAAACCCCAGGCTTCAGCCAGCAGGACCGCAACATTGTTTCAAATACAGAAGGTAAACAAAGGCCAGAAACCTGCTTTTAGCAGTGGAGGTCTCATAGCTGGAGCCGAGCCTCAGAGCTAAAGCTGGCCCAGAATAAAAAAAAAAGGAAAAAAAGGACAGGTTGGGAGCTTCAGTCACCCGCCAGCCTGAAAACGGCCCTCAGCCCCTCACCCAGGCTGGCCAGGCACCCCAGTGGAGACCCCCACCCTAAAGGGGGTGTGACCAGATGCAAACAGCCATCATCCCCTCACCCAGGCTGGCCAGGCACCCAAGCGGGACCCCCACCCTGAAGGGGGTATGACCAGATGCAAACAGCCATCATCCCCTCACCCAGGCTGGCCAGGCACCCAAGCGGGACCCCCACCCTGATCCAGGACACCCTTCAGGGCAAACCAGCCGGCCCCCACCCGTGCACCAGGCTTCTATCCTATATAGTAAAAGGGTAATATGCCTCCCAGCACCGGGATCAGCGGAGCAGCGAGGCCTCCCGGCACCGGGATCAGCGTGACAGGGGGCAGTGACCAAATCCCCTGATCGCCCTGCGGCTCTGTGTGTGACAGGGGGCGGGGCCACAACCTCCTTATCCGCCCTGCTCTGTTCGTGACAGGGGGGAGCTCCTCAACCCCCTGATCAGCCCTGCTCTGTGCCTGATAGGGGGGAGCTCCCCAACCCCCTGATCACCCTGAGGCTCTGTGTGTGACAGGGGGGAGCTCCCCAACCCCCTGATTGCCCTGCGGCTGTGTGTATCAGGGGGTGGGGCCACAACCTCCCTATCCGCCCTGCTCTGTTCGTGACGGGGGGAGCTCCCCAACCCCCTGATCGCCCTGCAGTTCTGTGTGTGACAGGGTGCAGCACCCCAACCCCCCCCATCGGCCCTGCCCTGAGTGTGACAGTGGCGGCGCCCCAACCCCCTGATCCGCCCTGCTCTGTGTGTGACAGGGGGCGGTGCCCCAACTCCCCTATTGGCCCTGCTCTGTGAGTGACAGGGGGGAGCTCCTCAACCCCCTGATTGGCCCTGCTCTGTGTGTGACAGGGGGGAGCTCCCCAACCCCCTGATGGGCCCTGCTCTGTGTGTGACAGGGTACGAAGCCCCAACCCCCCTGATGGGCCCTGCTCTGTGCGTGACAGGGGGCAGCGCCCCAACCCCCTGATCGACCCTGCTCTGTGCGTGACAGGGGGTGGCGCCGCAACCTCCCTATCGACCCTGCCTTGAGTGTGACAGGGGGTGGTGCCCCAACCCCCCAATCGGCCCTACCCTGAGCATGACTAGGGGTGGCATCGCAACCTCCCGATCCGCCCTGCTCTGTGCATGACAGGGGGTGGCGCCCCAACTCCCCAATCGGCCCTGCTCTGAGCCTGACCAGGGGCTGCACCTAGGGATTGGGCCTGCCCTCTGCCACCTGGGAGCAGGCCTAAGCCAGCAGGTCATTATCTCCCGAACGGTCCCAGACTGCGAGAGGGCACAGGCCGGGCTGAGAGACCCCCTCTGCCCCCCCCTCCCCCCAGTGCACAAATTTTTGTGCACCTGGCCTCTAGTTATAGATAAGGCAGCTGGTTGGGACAGGAGGCCTATGCCTGGAGTCTAAGTGGCTCTGAGTTAGAAAATCAGTGCTCTTTTTGCTTCCTACTGTATAAACAGCCAAGTGATCATTTTCCTTGCTGTCCTGAAGGGTTGCTGTGAGGACCAAATGAGACCATGTCCATAGACAGGGACTTTGTACATAGAAATGGTGATGCAAATGTAAGGGTTGTTAGCAAAGTCTGAGGCAAAACCAGATTGGAACTGCCCTAACCGGTTTGGCTCGGTGGATAGAGCATTGGCCCTGCGGACTGAAAGGTCCCAGGTTCGATTCCGGCCCAAGGGCATGTACCTTTGATGTGGGCACCATCCCCAGTAGGAGGTGTGCAGGAGGCAGCTGATCGGTGTTACTCTCTCATTGATGTTTCTAACTCTCTATCCCTCTCCTTTCCTCTCTGTGAAAAATCAACAAAATATATTTTAAAAAAATCAGATTGGAACTAAAAGTCAATCCACTTTTGGTTGAGGATCACTCTTTCTTTACAACTTGAGCTCTTTCTGCCAGGTTGCCTCTTTATCAGGGGTCAGCTGTGATAGCTCATTTTCAGTGTTTGTGTGGAGAAGGCTTGGATCAAGTGTTAGCCTTTGAGGCTTGTGTAGGAACTCAATCACCTGAACACCTTTCTGGGAGGAGACTATATAATATAAACAGATTTTAAACAAACATCATGTATTTAGCATATAGTATACTTATTTAACATTTTCTTGATCCATTGGAATTCCTACTAGTCAGTAGGGAAGAATCTTTCTGACTTGGAAGATATATTCCATTGGTCAGAGAGATAAGAACTTTAAGATATTCTGAATCTTTAGAAGGACCCTTAGGGCCAAGAGCCCATATGAATACACCTGACAGAAGCCCTAAAATTCTCAGGGGTCTTCAAGAAGTGTGCAAGGATGTCTCATTCATACATCCATCCATTCATTCATCCATTCATTCATCCATTCATTCATCCATTCATTCATTCAACATTTTTTTAGTTGCTGGGTTCTATGCTAATTAATGGGATGCAGAGATGGATGAAACACAGACCTTGCCCTAAAGAGAAGCATCAGTGGTTTGGTTCTAGATGTTGCTTCTAAATCACCTCAGTTTTTTAGTGTCTATGTGTACAATGGCTTCCTGTGGTGGCTCATACGTCCCCTTGTAAATGCTCTATTATTTCAGGCATTTATGTTTTTCTCACTGTTTGAACTTAGAGTGCAGATAGTTTCAGATGTAAGCAGCCTGCTAATTCAATTCTCTTTCTTGAGGCTGGAATTGCAGAAAAGAATAGTTTTAAAATCAGAAACAATAGTGGTTCAAATACCTCTATCATAATTGATTATGTGTGTGATCTTGGGAAAATTAATGACTTTCTCTGAGCCTCCAACTGGACAAGGTTGTTAGGATTCAATAAAATGATCGTGTAGTATCCTGCACAATACTTAGTGCTAAGCTCATACTCAAGAAATATTAGGTATTTTATCCCTAATTCTCTACTGTTCTTGCTTCCTCAGGGCCCTATTTCTTGGGAATCTTCTCTTCCTGAAGCCTTCCCACATTCCCAGCCTCTCTTTTGTGACCATATGGTCCCCAGACCTTATCATCAGTACTTTCCACATTATATTGAGAATACCCAGTAGATGTGTTTACCTCCTGTCCTGAGGCTACCTGCTCACTAAGGTTATACTATTTTTTTTTCATGTTGTGTTCTCAGTGCCTAGTAGTTTTTGGCACCCAGTCAATGACCAGTAAATGTCTGCAGATTTGTTTTATACGAATAGGTTAATAAGGTCCCTGTAAAGAACATCCCTTATCTTGTCTTTTGATTGGACATGCTTTTTAAAAGGACCATTCAAAAGTCTGAAATTCAGTTTGATGATGCCAGTTCTAGCTATTCTCAAGTGTGTTCTGTATAACACCAGATCTATGACATGCTTCTTAAAGAAGCTCTTCCCAGGGTCTCTTACCCTTTGAGATAGCATGGAGGGACCTGGAGAGTATTATGCTAAGCAAAATAAGCCAGTCAGAGAAAGACAAGTAGCACATGATCTCACTCATATGTGGAATCTAAGGAACAAAACAAACTGATGAACAAAATAAACTGTTTAAACTTAGAGAGCCAGAAGCATGGAAGAAACCTCAGAGGGAAGGTGGTCGTGGGTGGGTGGGAAGAGATTAACCAAAGAATTTATATGCATATATGCATAACCCATGGACACAGACAATAGTGTGGTGGAAGCCTTGGGGAGGTGTAGGGTGGAGTGGGTAAATGGGGAAAAAAGGGGACATCTGTAATACTTTCAACAATAAAGACAAATTTAAAAAACACTAAATGGTAAGGAATATCTAAAAAATAATAATAATAAGTGATCTCTTCCTAGAGGCTGGAAGTTAGTATGCGATGGAGATGTTTATAATCCTGGGCAATAAACAAGAATAAAGAACTCACAGGGCATTGCTAAAACCAGCTGAGTCCCTACCCTCTGGCAGGTTGGCCAGGGATCAGCCAGGATGGTGGGGCTCTGAAGCCAAGGCTGAGGAAAGATCCCTGCCCCTGAGCAACTGAGATGGTCCCTGAGCAGGGGAGCAGTGAGCTCTGCGTTGGTCAGGAAGACAAGTCCAGAAGGTAGGACAGCTGAGTAGGCTGCACAATTGAGAGGCAAAGGCCAGAGAAGAGTCAGCGAATGTAGAAATAGGGGTTCCGCAGAGAGACCAATGCCTGGAACAGGCACACAGGTGCAGGGGGGATCATAGTTAGGGTAAGAAGACTTCATCTTTTCAAAACCATCAGCAACTCCACTTGGGTAGATTTCACTTCAAAGCTGTTTAATAGGTTGCCCTGGCTGATACAGACCCTGAAATTGACCAAATCTTTTAATTCTTCTTCTTTTTTAAAATTGCTGTTAATCCTCATCTAAGGATATTTTTTTCCATTGATTTTTAGAGAGAGTGGAAGGGATGGGGAGAGACAGAGAAACATTGATGTGAGAGAGACACATTGATTGTTTTCCTCCCACACATGCCCCGACTTGGGCCCAGTATTGAGCCTGCAACCGAGGTACATGTCCTTGACCAGAATTGAACCCGGACCCTTCAGTTCATGGGCTGCTGCTCTAACCACTGAGAAAACAGGCTAGGGCTTAAATTTCTCAAATCTTGATGAGAAGGAGTAGGGTGGGAATGCACCCAAAATACATGTTATTCATTGTCTTTTAAGCTAAAGATATTCAGTATTCTCTTCAGCAAATACTGTTTCTTTGAGCAAAATTATAAGCTAGGTCCTTGGAGATAAAGCTGGGTAGGGAGAACAAGTCTATCCATTTTCTTGGGGGAAGCTGTGAAATTACCCTTAACCTGAATACAGATGTTGAATCATCCCAGTTTCCAGATATGTACTGCTGTGTTTAAGCTAGTGTTGGTCTCTAAGTCTTTTTGCCCTTCTTCTGGGGTTGGGGAAGGTGGGGCAGGTGGAGCTGCCAGAAAAAATGCTCTCCTGGTCATGGTGGACCAGAGCTGGGACTGACGCTTGTCCCTGAGGGGAGGGCGGAAATTTTGCTAGAGCCTGGGTGACTCCTTGTGTTGAGGATGAGAGGAGAGAAGCTAAAGGAGCTGCTTAGGTAAGACTTCTAGTTGAAGTTGTTGTGCTTTTGGAAATGAGGTGACAGAGCAGCATAGAGTGGGGAGATGCTGTTGTCCCTGTCTCTACATGGGCCTCAGAAGCTTCTCTGGTGTGTCGGGGTGTGATGGCTTCAGAAACACTGGGAAACAGCCCCTTAGGCAGAAACCCTCAAACACTGAAAACTATGAAAGCAAGGCTCCTTCGAGGGGGTGGGGCCAGAGCTAGAGAGGAAGGACATGGCCCGTGTGTAGTGGTCCCTGAAGGGCTGGGTAAGACGACCGCTGCACGGGGGTTTCAGGCATAATGCTAGAAAGGATTTAGAATTGCCATTTGAGATAACAATATAAGGGTGACTTAATCAGTACCCCAGGATGGTGAACCATGTACACAGTACTCAATTTTATTTAAATAACTTGACAGTAAGGATCTGGCAAATATAAAGTCTCCCCCTCTGCATGGCTCTAAACATGAAGATAGTAGGTACTCTGAGAATTAATCAAGCACCCAGTTCAGCTGGGACGCATTGTCACTCTCTCTAAATCCACACTGTAATTCCAATTTCAACTTAAAAATTCACAATTACCTATTGTTCCTTCAGCTAAACAGCTGTAGCATTTCCCTCCTGACAACACACATTCCCAATCAGGTTAGTTAAATACTTCCAGTCCATCCAAAGGGAGCTTTGGAGCAGCAAGGTCAGCCAGGGTGGGCATTTTTGGATTCCCAAGGAACGAATAAACTAAAATCGCTTGGTGAGACAGGGAAGAATCTCTTCACAGGGGTATTACCTCTATGTGCTCTGCTCCACATTTTTTTTTCATATCAAAGCACTGAAACAAATAATAACAGAAGCTTTTCTATCTTTCCCTCTGCAGGAAGAAAGCCGGAGGAGACAACTGCACTAGTTAACAGTTAACGTGACTGCATGCTGAATGCCCTAAATTCCCCTTCATGAATGCCTCTAGATAGAAAAAGGTTCAATGATTGGATTAGGCTTTCTACAACAAACCCGAGACTCAGAATACACAAAGGAGAATTTAGACAGAAAAGATCACTCACAATACATGCAGGGGATGTAGTAGCCTCCGGTGATGATTTATTTATCTCTCAGCATCTTAGCTACTTTAGTTCCTTAGCTCTGGTGGGAGGGAGCATGGGGGAATAAATCTCTACGAGGGAGTGTAGAACCTCCCTCTTCGACCATACATGAACACTAGATGGCACCCATAATCTTGACACTGAGTAGAAAGCTGATTGCCTTTTCTTGAGAGGCAAGTATGCCGACAACCTTGTAGGAAAACAGTCAGGGGAACTATAAAAATAAAACATTTCCCACTGCTGGTGTCCTGTGAGGTGCTCCTTAGTGAGGGTTTGGTGGTCACATTGGGAGGAATCATATACTTTATCTGCCTCTAAGGAGTTTCCCAATGAACACTGGTAACATGTAATTGAGAAGTTTTTCAGTGAAGAAACTTGGTACCCGAGTACCCTTTCTCTTAATGGCACCCTAATACAATCCTGCTGCTTCATACTTTGGGAAATGCTGATCTAGTCCAAGCCCTGTCCCAAAGGCTCAAACTACTGCAAGAGGTCTTCCTTATGCAAGGTTACCTGACACTCTTTAAAAAGCATCCGGCACATTCTTAATGCAGAGTTGTTAGTAGAAATATGACATGCCCTATTCTAAGTGTTTTGTCTCCTCTCTTTCCTCAGTATGCTATATCCACATCTGTCTATATCTATATCTATATCTATATCTATATCTATATCTATATCTATATCTATATCTATATCATCTATATCTATATCATCTCTCTATCTCTATCTCTATCTCTATCTCTATCTCTATCTCTATCTCTATCTCTATCTCTATCTCTGTACTCAGGCACATATTAGCTATATTGATATATCGGCTTTTAGGCTGTGGACATTTTGAGGATATTTATCTCATTCACCTTTGAGATTTTAAGACCTGGTACAGAACCTGGCACATAGTTAAGCCATTAGTAAAATAAATAAACTAGAAAGATTCTATAATTTGTGTGGGAAAATACTTCTGGAAAATAGGTATGGACATTATGCTCCTGATCAGAAAGGTAATTGCCTATTATAGAAGTCTCTTCTCCATAAAGACTAATTGAGAGTAGAGACCTACCTTCCAGTTCTCTTCCCTGGGGATTCTATTTTTCTTCTCTATACTACATGGCTGTTAGCATAACTTGTTTGCAATTAACCTTATATGACCTAGTAATATGTTTTGCATTTTTATTTAACTTGATTACCATTCATAGTTTTTGTTCTTGTATTTTCCAGGAAGGCATATCTTGTCCTGATATGTCCAATGTAAGCAGTAGATGCAGAATATCCTTCCTTCACATTTCATTGTTAATCACTCTATTCTGACAGTTTTGTTTTCATATTGTGATGTTTGAGCTCTCAAACCTGTTTATTCTTTTCTCAGAGTGTT
>NW_005877644.1:0-8433 GCF_000147115.1 Myotis lucifugus | reverse complement strand
AGTTTGGCTCAGTAGTTAGAGTGTCAGCCCAAGGACCAAAGTTTCACGGTTTTTGATTCCCCATCAAGAGTATACACCTCAGCTACAGATTTGATCCCTGGCCCTGGTTGAGATGCAAGCAGGAGGCAACCAATCAATGTGTCTCTCTCATGTTGATGTCTCTCTCTCTCTCTCTCCTCTCTCTCTCTCCCTCCTCCCTCCCTCCCATCCACTCTCTAAAAAATCAAGGGGAAAAACATCCTCGTGTGAGGATTAACAAAAAATAAATAAAATGAGCTTTCTTTAAAAAATAAATAAATAAAATGAATTAAAAAGTAGGAATTTAAAGAATTGAACTTTGGAGGCCCTGGTCCAAACATACCTCGCTCTCACCTGAAATGACCCCCTTTCTATTGTTAAGTTTCATTATGTTCTTCCTCCAAAAAACATAAACGTTTGAAATAAAAGATATTCTGGGTCGTTTGAAAGTCATGCTCTGCAAGTGTTCTGAACTAGGCATTCGCTTGTGGGTGCTCAATCAGAATGCTTAGTGGGAAGCTCCGCTGATTACCCCGAGGGCACGGGAGTTGATCAGGAAAGAGAGAAGCCATGGCTAGGAAACAGGCCACGGTTGAGGGGCTGGCACAGGCCCAGGTGGGCGGAAGCAGAGAGGATTTGGGACAGCACGGGGCCCTGGGGAAGCAGCGACAGGAGAGAGAGACAGAGAAGAAGGTGGCGGTAAGAGAGGCTTCCCACTTTCTAGAGTTTCCCTCTTTATGTAGAAAATGGGGGATGGGTGAGGGAGGGGCTCTCTTCCCTTCACTCTCCTCAGTGATGCTTGTAGGTCCCCGAATTCACGTAGGCGGTGTACACCCACAGTCACGCAGGCTTCGGGGCACCCCTGGGAGCCCAACATCAGTGTTTCCGGAAGGAAAGTGTATTCCCGCTCGGAGAGCCAGCCTTCAGAAACGCACTCTTTCTGAAGGCGAGCCAGCCGCCTGCGTAAGCTGCCTTTTCCAAAAGCATGTGAGGTCGGAAGCTTAGCCGCTGGGGTGGGAGCTGCTCCGTGTGGGGCTGCCGTGGAGCTGTCCCCAACACTGTACATAACTGAGGTGTATGGACAAGAGCATCACATAGACTGTCCGCCGTTTAGGACAGCTATAGACCAGTCTCACCGTGTCCAGGCCCCTGGAAATGTTTCCCACAGGCCTGAAGTCAACCATTCACCTTAGGGACCAAGGGGCTTCCTTGACTATGTCCCTAAGCATAATCTCTGCCGGGAGCCGGTCCATCCTTGCTGCAGAGAAGAAACATCTGCACAGCATATGTTTCGAGGTACCTGACGTATATGGCATACTGTTCTTAATGTTTGCTCTCCTTAGTGCCATGTGTTTTGACCAAGGTCACCTCTCCGAGAAAGGTTGTTTCCCCAGGTGGGGATCTTTCCCTGAGGTTAGGGAGGGGATACAACCCCTTAATTAAGTGCCAGGCGGGTAGTTAAGCTACATAATCTTTACTCCCTGGAATGGAGATAAGAAACGCCCTAACCTTTGTAATAGAAATTGACAGGATTAAAATCAGCTGGTATAAATACGGATGTAACAAGACAATAAACAACACAACCTCATCAGATCGTCATCAGATCCTCGTCAGTTCCTAACCAGAACTCCGACCAGAACTTTGGCTGGAGATCCTGGCTAGAGGTCCTGACTAGGCTGCTGATCAACTGAAGGCTGTCTTCGTGTCATTCCTTCTTCGCCGACTCCGTCCACACCTTTGGGGACCCCTGGACCCTCTGGGGTTGGACCCCAACATCTGGCGCCCGAACAGGGACCCCTTAGGTAAGCCCCCCATTCGCCTAGGTAAGCCCCGGACTCCGGACGCATAGTGCTCCCCCGCACCAAGAGGTAGTAAAGACTTCGTTGACTCAGTCCACAAGTCTGGGATCACCTGAGACAAGACTCTTCTAGGTAAGCTGCTCCTATTGTGAACCCGCACACTCGGGCTCGATAGGACTCCACCAGGTTGCTACAGACCCCCCTATAGAGGATAAGTAGGGTAAGAAGGTGGATAGTACAGAACTTAGATTGAGAAGATGTGCCATACTGAGTCCAAAGAAAGAAGACTCTGTATTGATCTTTAGATTAAGAAGATGTGCCATACTGAGTCTAAAGAAAAAAGACTCTGTATTGATCTTTTAACACATATGCTTGCTAGCAGAGGAGTTAAGGTTACTCCCAGTCAGACGGAATGTTTTATACAAGAAGTATGTTCATGCTTTTCTGAGGAAGGAAAGGTGCCGGAAAGGTAAATGTAGAGGCATGGGAGAAGGTAGGCCCAAGGAGCCTCATCCTTAACCCCACTGCAGCCTTTCTACCCCGGAAAAGTGCAGGATTGGAAAGCTCTCCCTGAGGTGATAGATCAGGACTCAGGTAATAGCAGAAAGCGCCAATCCTACTCTTAAAATGGATACAAGAGAGCATTTGGGGTTTTTCTTTTTAATGCCTGCTTTGGATTGAGTAAATGCATTACGTGTATCACCACAATGGACCCAGAGAAGCTCCTTGTCCCATCGTTCCAAAGACTTAGAGTTGCCCTGATGACAGAAAATCAGAAAAAAGAAGAAAAGAAAGGCTATGCAAGGGACTGAGGTGCCAAGATAGGGTCAGCTGAAGAAGTTAACAACTGAGGCCCAACAGATTGTAGAAAAGCAAGAAGTGGAAGCTACTCTCTCAGCCAAGTCCGAGGACTCTGAGTAAATCAGCAAAAGAAACTTTCATTTAGCAGAAACTCACTTATTTCGTCAAATGGAAAAACTTACTTACAGGAGCCTGGAAGGGACCTGATGTACTTTTAACCTGGGGGAGAGGAGATGCTTGTATATTTCCACAGGATGCAGACTCACCTGTGTGGATTCCAGACCGTCTAATCCGACCTTATGTCACACCACCCTCCGTCTCCGCCTCATCCTCCTCCTCCCCGGTATTATCCATATCGGTGGACCCAGAGGGCACAGCTGATTCCTCCCCGGACACTGACACCACCATCAAGCACAGCCCTGATGGACCCTTTGATGCAGCCCTTCAACTCGCTGACACTTCGGGAAGCCCACCACCAATGATGCTGCCCGTAGCCAGATCAACAAGGACAACCAAACCCCCGACTTAAGGACAGCTGAAATCCCTTGACTGAAGAGGCCAGCAACCTTCTACAGGAACAAGGCTCTGTGTGCACTCCATCCACTATGTTTATTGCTATGCTCGCTATCATTGCTTGCCAACAACCCAATCCGAGAGGTGGCCGCTGATTTGCATGCGCTATCATTTAAAAAATAAAAAAGGGGCAATTTGCCGGGAGCCGGTCCATCCTTGCTGCAGAGAAGAAACATCTGCACAGCATATGTTTCGAGGTACCTGACGTATATGGCATACTGTTCTTAATGTTTGCTCTCCTTAGTGCCATGTGTTTTGACCAAGGTCACCTCTCCGAGAAAGGTTGTTTCCCCAGGTGGGGATCTTTCCCTGAGGTTAGGGAGGGGATACAACCCCTTAATTAAGTGCCAGGCGGGTAGTTAAGCTACATAATCTTTACTCCCTGGAATGGAGATAAGAAACGCCCTAACCTTTGTAATAGAAATTGACAGGATTAAAATCAGCTGGTATAAATACGGATGTAACAAGACAATAAACAACACAACCTCATCAGATCGTCATCAGATCCTCGTCAGTTCCTAACCAGAACTCCGACCAGAACTTTGGCTGGAGATCCTGGCTAGAGGTCCTGACTAGGCTGCTGATCAACTGAAGGCTGTCTTCGTGTCATTCCTTCTTCGCCGACTCCGTCCACACCTTTGGGGACCCCTGGACCCTCTGGGGTTGGACCCCAACAAATCTCATCTAGGAAAAGCACCTCCCTGTGGAGAAATAGCCTGGAAGCTTTGTCGGCTGTGGCCAGGCCCACAGTGTATCCGGCCGCCGTGGAGTATTTAGAAGCCCTTGTGCTCACAACTAAAGCCCAAGCTGAGGTCAGGTGAGCCAGTTCATCAGGGACTGGGACTTGTTTCTGCTGGAATTTGGAATCTCTCCTACGGTCATTTCACTCAGATGAATGAGTAATGAATTGTTTCTTCCTAAGCGTCCCATCTCTCTGACGCCCAGCTTAGCACAGCCCTCAGGAAAGTGTGTGTGCAGAAAAGCACTAACTCGTTTCCTCCCGGCAGTCGGCTGAAGTAAGGTGACTCTGATTTGTGGTCCGGACCAGGATGCTCTTCTCTGGAAAAATGCTGGACCAGACGAGGCATCAGGAGCACAGACATGAAGCAAGACGGTGGGAATTGGTGGCTGTGGTGCCTGGGTCAGAGCTGCGTCTGGCTGCCCCCCTCCACAGCTCGTCTGCAGTGAGGAGGGCCGGGCCTGGTCACGGGACCCTGGCCCAGCCGCCGGGGGACCCTCCCAGAGAGCCTACCCGCCATCCACCAGCCCTTTCCACCAGGCCCTTGGGCCTTCTACCAGCCAATAATCAAGTCTCATTATTCTCACTCCGAATCCCATCCGCTTCTCCCCTCTCCACAGTCTGTCTGAGTTCATTCCGGTCATGACCCATCCCCCGAGTTATCGCAACAGTTTCCTATGGGCTTCCCTCGTACCCCCTGACCCTCCAACGCGTGCTTCACGCTGGTGCCTACTCTCTCCCAGTTGATCATTCTCCTTCTTAAAATCGTTATTGGATCCTCGTTGTCCTCAGATTAACCGTGAGCTTGTCCGGTGAGGCCTCGACTAGTTGGCTACCCATCTCTAGCCTCCTCTCTTCCCGGGCCCAGCCTGTCCACTGTCCTATGAGGAAGCACGCCTCCCCTCTGTGGGGAGAATACCTCAGGGCACGGAAATTCAGCTGACCTGGGACAAGCAATGAGAATAAACTTAGAGCACACAGCACCGCGGCCTTGTGGAGGCAGCGGCACGTGTTGAATTACCGCGGTTCCTGGATGCACCTCCCATGTCACTATTTTGCATCATCCCTTCTTTCTCCTTGCTCCCCCTTCTAGCCCACCCCACCCGACTCCTGGGCCTGAAGTCTCGGCCCCATTGTGTAGATATCAGTTGAGAAGACTTCCCCCAGGAAACCTACCCTCCCCAGGCCCCCGTCCTCCCTGTGTGCTATCATAGTAATCTCTGCTTCCCTCCCCAAAGCCCTTCCCAAACCCTGGTCCCTGCTCAGTGTGAAATCCTGGGAGCTGAGCTCAGGGAGGGCCTGCACTTCAAAGGGTCCTGGCCTTGACCTTCCAGAAACCTGTTTTGCATAATAATTCAGGAAAATCCGCTTGCTTTCAAAAATGCCAGCCTGACCTTGTGGACATTCCTCATCCCCAAGTCCCCAGTCCCAAGTTTTACATCCTTCTGCATGTCGGGGTGAAGGGCAACCTTAGCCCCGCCTCACTCATCACCCCGGCTCCCTCCCCGGCTTCTCCTTCAGGGGAGGAATTCCCACGTCCCCACGAGTGCCCCAGGGCAAATGGCGAAAGGAAAAGAAATTGGCTTATTGCCATGGAAAGCACAAACTCAGCAGATTCCTCCTAAATTTAACCCGATGAAAAAGTGCCTACATCACCAATGCTTCGGAGACACCCCCTCCCGCCCCGCCCCCCCCTCGCCCCCCAGAAGTGGCTGACAGCCGATTTCTCAATCTCTCCTCGCGGATCACAGAGGGCAAAGGCCTGCAGCTGCAGGACTTATGCTCCACCAGTGGGTGACGGTGCTTCAAAATCGTAAAATCCCCTGTGGATGTGCATTCAGGTCTGTGCAGTCCACCACGTTCTCCTGTCAAGTTTGAGCTGTCCACGTGCAGAAGGCATGGATGCACGCCTCCCCTCGGTGGGGAGAATGCCTCGGGGCACAAGAATTCGGCTGACGTGAGAACAAACAACGAGAATAAACTTAGAGCACACAGCACCGTGACCTTGTGCTCCGCGTCTCAGGTCAGACCCCCGGAAGTCTCATGGCCACAGCAGCCAGCCTGACAAATGCTGCTGTTTGCACCCGGTGCCCTCCAGCGAACGGGAAACAGCATTGCCTGTGGGTCCCAACTCAATGGCCCCGTTTTCTCTGTGGATATGGTCTGAGGTTGGTTGAGAAGGGTGCCATGAAGGTCCGAGCTTCTATCGATACATTAGACAAGCTATATTAGAATAAACTTCATGTTTGGGGGAAATGTTCAGCAGGCAGTGTTCTTTCTGTATTCTGAAAGGTCAATATTTTTATAACTATTGCTTGGCATATGAGAAACACAAGTGCTGGCGCGCATGCAGCACAGTTGGCCCAGTATCCAGTAGTGTAGGTGGACAGCAGCCAACCCCTCGCCACATCTCCTACTGCGATCAGAAGGAAATCCCGAAAGCCCCACAGCGAGTGACCTGGGTCTGCACCTCCTCCTTGCCCCGTTTGCTGCCTTCACACTGGCCTTCCTTCAGGTCCTCAAACACACAGCTTCTTTCCTGGCTGGGCCTTTGCATTGCCATTCCCTGGCTCTGGAATGCTGTTCCCCTCCTCTTTTCATGCTGGCCCCTTCTTAGACCTTAGAGCTTACGCTGAAAGTCGCTTTCCTGGCAAAGCCTTGGTCGATCTGTTTCCTTCTCCGCTGCTGTTTTCTAGCATAGCTCTGTGTTTCCTTCCCCAGGGCTCACCCTCTCGTTGTTACTTGTTTGTTGAGCCTTTCCTACTGGACTGTAAACACCTCGAGGGCAGGAGCCAATCTAACCTGTTCACTGAACTCCCTGGTACATACCAGGGCCTGGTACATACGAGGCTCTCAATATATATTTGTTGAATGAATGTCTGAATATGTGTATTGAAAAAAACATATAAAGACATCAGTTCTGTGCATTAAGTATTGCTTCAAGTGGATATACATTTTATTAATCTCAAATATCAATTACATTAAAATATTAATATAGTGTCGTTATTGAATTAGACATGCATAGATAGGCTACAGTAGAAGGTTAAAGATAAATTTCAATAGTTTTTAAAAAATATGTTTTTATTGTCTGGCTAGCATGGCTCAGTGGTTGAGCGTCGACCTATGAACCAGGAGTGTTGGGGAGCACAGAGACTTGGTTGGAAAGTTGTCAGGAGGACATTCTGAGACAAGGGAAGTGTGTGGAAGGCCGCCTGCCCTGTTTATCAGAATTCTGACTTAGGGGAGACAGGGGCGTGTCGAAGGCGGTGCCCCTGATTATTCCTTGACCTTTCCAAACAGGTCTGTGCACGTGCAGACCCCCGGGTGTTTACTGGAATCCTTATGCTTACTCCCTGGATGCCCTTGCCTAGAGGACAATGTAAACATGTGTCCTCCCGAGATTACTCACCTACTGATTGTATCTAAAGACAAAAATTCCAATAAAAGCCTAACGAGGCAGGTAATCGAGGCTGCTCTGGCCACTAGAGCCAGGCAAACCCCTTAGCCTTCTCTTTCACAGTCAAACTGCTGAGTAATCTGTTCACCTGTCGTTCAGGGGCTGCTGGTCAGCCTCAGCACAGGAGGTCAGGGTTCAATTCCTAGTCAAGGCACATGCCCAGGTTGCAAACTCAATCCCCAGTGTGGGGCGTGCAGGAGGCAGCTGATCCATGATTCTCTCTCATCATTGATGTTTCTCTCTCTCTCTCCCTCTCCCTTCCTCTCTGAAATTAATAAACATTGATGGCTGCTTCCTGCAGGCCCCCACTGAGGACTGAGCCCACAACCCAGGCGGGAATCAAACTGCAACCTTTTGGTGCATGTAACTCAACCAACTGAGCCACACTGGCCAGGGCAATTTTCAATACCTTTGAGGAATCCCATCTCTCTAAGGATTGGTGGAAGAGATGTAGAAGGTTTGGAAGATTGTGCGGAATCTTGCTTATGGTATGACATACCCTAGAATTTGCCTTTTCATTCTTTCATTCATTGTAAGAGCTCCTTGGTAAAAACATTTTCTTCCTTCCTGAGATATTTTTTAAGCATAAGCAATGTAACTCTTCTTTCCCAATAAATTCTAGCAAATTCAGAGTTAGTGGGTTCTCATTGACTGAGGTTTACTTGCATGTAACAGTCACTGAAGTCTAACCTTGGCTTTTCCGTAATTTCATTTCCTTATGTAAATGCTGTATTTCCTGATTGAATCGTTGTTGAACTCCTACCAGATGCTGTGGAGACAGAGATGAGCTCCGTCTAGTAGTCCAGGGCCCAATGGGGACCAGCACGAACAGTTCTAATCACATGGTCCAGGGAGGGGGTTATGCCCCCAGCACGATCTCAGCAACAGAGGGCTTCGCACGTTTCCTTCAGGAAGTGGCACCTAACTGGAAGGTAGTGCAGGACCCCCTTGGGGGCGGGGGGGCGGGTTGGGGCACGGTGTGCACAAAACATCAAAACAAGAAGCGTTGTGCTGTGTTCCAGGAATCACAACCCATTGTGTTTCTA
>NW_005877643.1:3315-8537 GCF_000147115.1 Myotis lucifugus | reverse complement strand
CCTCTAATCTCTGTGATTGAACATGACCGGGAAAATTGAACGGCTCTATTTATTAGTATTTAAAGTGCTTCCTACATGTTTCTAACGATTTCCCGAGCCTATCACCGTGAATTTTAAGAGTGTTACCAAAATTAGACAGTTTTCCTTGAAGTATATACATGAATCTTCATGATTTAAACTGTGTAATTCAGAAAATGCCATTCAAATCAGAATCACCTGTAAGTTTCAACAGTATTCTCTTCATTTATCAGCTTCATACACAAATTCTGTGCTTTATAAACAGCTATTCTTAATGTTCTAAAGACCTTTCCTCGGAAAATCATCATGTAGAGTAGTCAGAACTGAAACCATTATCAGAACTCTTACCATTTCACAGCATTCTACCTCTAATCTCCTTGATAGAACATGAACATAAAGATAGAACGGCTCTATTCACTAGTATTTCAAGTGTTTCTTCCAAGTTTCTAATCATTTCCAGGGACTATCACCGTGTTTTTTAAGAGTGTTACCAAAATTAGACAGTTTTCCTAGAAGTATATACATGAATCTTCAGGATTTAAACTGTGTCATTCAGAAAAGGCCAGTCAAATCAGAATCACCTGTAAGTATCAACAATATTCTCTTCATTTATCAGCTTCATACACAAATTCTGTGCTTTATAAACAGCAATTCTTAATGTTTTAAAGAACTTTCCTCGGAACATTATCATGTAGAGTAGTCAGAACTGAAACCATTATCAGAACTCTTACCATTTCCCAGCATTCTACCTCTAATCTCCGTGATGGAATATGAACATAAAGATAGAACGGCTCTATTCACTAGAATTTCAAGTGTTTCTTCCAAGTTTCTAATCATTTCCAGGGACTATAATTGTGTATTTTAAGGGTTTTACCAAAAGTAGACAGTTTTCCTAGAAGTATATACATGAATCTTCAGGATTTAAACTGTGTCGTTCAGAAAACGCCAGTCAAATCAGAATCACCTGTAAAGATCAACAGTATTCATTTCATTTATCAGCCTCATACACAAATTCTGTATTTTATAAACAGCAATTCTTAATGTTTCAAAGAACTTTCCTCGGAAAATCATCATCTAGAGCAGTCGGAATTGTAACCATTAACAAAACTCTTACCATTTCAAAGCATTCTACCTCTAATCTCTGTGATTGAACATGAACAGGAAAATTGGACGGCTCTATTTATTAGTATTTAAAGTGCTTCCTACATGTTTCTAACGATTTCCCGAGCCTATCACCGTGAATTTTAAGAGTGTTACCAAAATTAGACAGTTTTCCTAGAAGTATATACATGAAGCTTCAGGATTTAAACTGTGTCATTCAGAAAACGCCAGTCAAATCAGAATCACCTGTAAGTATCAACAATATTCTCTTCATTTATCAGCTTCATACACAAATTCTGTGCTTTATAAACAGCAATCCTTAATGTTTTAAAGAACTTTCCTCGGAAAACCATCATCTAGAGTAGTCGTAATTGTAACCATTATCAGAACTCTTACCATTTCACAGCATTCTACCTCTAATCTCAGTGATTGAATATGAACATATAGATAGAACGGGTCGATTCACTAGTATTTCAAGTGTTTCTTACATGTTTCTAATCATTTCTCGGGAATATCATTGTGTATTTTACGAGTTTTACCAAAAGTGGACAGTTTTCCTAGAAGTATATACATGAATCTTCAGGATTTAAACTGTGTCATTCAGAAAACGCCAGTCAAATCAGAATCACCTGTAAAGATCAACAGTACTCTGTTCATTTACCAGCTTCATACACAAATTCTGTGCTTTATAAAGAGCTATTCTTAATGTTCTAAAGAACTTTCCTCGGAACATTATCATGTAGAGTAGTCAGAACTGAAACCATTATCAGAACTCTTACCATTTCACAGCATTCTACCTCTAATCTCCGTGATTGAACATGACCATAAAGATAGAACGGCTCTATTCACTAGAATTTCAAGTGTTTCTTCCAAGTTTCTAATCATTTCCAGGGACTATAATTGTGTATTTTAAGGGTTTTACCAAAAGTAGACAGTTTTCCTAGAAGTATATACATGAATCTTCAGGATTTAAACTGTGTCATTCAGAAAACGCCAGTCAAATCAGAATCACCTGTAAAGATCAACAGTATTCATTTCATTTATCAGCCTCATACACAAATTCTGTATTTTATAAACAGCAATTCTTAATGTTTCAAAGAACTTTCCTCGGAAAATCATCATCTAGAGCAGTCGGAATTGTAACCATTAACAAAACTCTTACCATTTCAAAGCATTCTACCTCTAATCTCTGTGATTGAACATGAACAGGAAAATTGGACGGCTCTATTTATTAGTATTTAAAGTGCTTCCTACATGTTTCTAACGATTTCCCGAGGCCTATCACCGTGAATTTTAAGAGTGTTACCAAAATTAGACAGTTTTCCTAGAAGTATATACATGAAGCTTCAGGATTTAAACTGTGTCATTCAGAAAACGCCAGTCAAATCAGAATCACCTGTAAGTATCAACAATATTCTCTTCATTTATCAGCTTCATACACAAATTCTGTGCTTTATAAACAGCAATCCTTAATGTTTTAAAGAACTTTCCTCGGAAAACCATCATCTAGAGTAGTCGTAATTGTAACCATTATCAGAACTCTTACCATTTCACAGCATTCTACCTCTAATCTCAGTGATTGAATATGAACATATAGATAGAACGGGTCGATTCACTAGTATTTCAAGTGTTTCTTACATGTTTCTAATCATTTCTCGGGAATATCATTGTGGATTTTACGAGTTTTACCAAAAGTGGACAGTTTTCCTAGAAGTATATACATGAATCTTCAGGATTTAAACTGTGTCATTCAGAAAACGCCAGTCAAATCAGAATCACCTGTAAAGATCAACAGTATTCTCTTCATTTATCAGCCTCATACACAAATTCTGTATTTTATAAACAGCAATTCTTAATGTTTCAAAGAACTGTCCTCGGAAAATCATCATCTAGAGCAGTCGGAATTGTAACAATTAACAGAACTCTTACCATTTCACAGCATTCTACCTCTAATCTCTGTGATTGAACATGAACAGGAAAATTGAACGGCTCTATTTATTAGTATTTAAAGTGCTTCCTACATGTTTCTAATGATTCCCCGAGCCTATCACCGTGAATTTTAAGAGTGTTACCAAAAGTAGACAGTTTTCCTTGAAGTATATACATGATTCTTCATGATTTAAACTGTGTAATTCAGAAAACGCCATTCAAATCAGAATCACCTGTAAGTTTCAACAGTATTCTCTTCATTTATCAGCTTCATACACAAATTCTGTGCCTTATAAACAGCAATTCTTAATGTTTTAAAGAACTTTCCTCGGAAAACCATCATCTAGAGTAGTCGGAATTTTAACCATTAACAGAACTCTTACCATTTCACAGCATTCTACCTCTAATCTCCGTGATAGAACATGAACATAAAGATAGAACGGCTCTATTCACTAGTATTTCAAGTGTTTCTTACATGTTTCTAAGCATTTCCCGGGACTATCACCGTGAATTTTAATAGTGTTACCAAAATGAGACAGTTTTCCTAGAAGTATATACATGAATCTTCAGCATTTAAAATGTGTCATTCAGAAAACGCCAGTCAAATCAGAATCACCTGTAAGGATCAACAGTACTCTGTTCATTTACCAGCTTCATACACAAACTCTGTGCTTTATAACCAGCAATTCTTAATGTTTGAAAGAACTTTCTTCGGAAAATCATCATGTAGAGTAGACAGAATTGTAACCATTATCAGAACTCTTACCATTTCACAGCATTCTACCTCTAATCTCCGTGATTGAATATGAACATAAAGATAGAACGGGTCGATTGACTAGTATTTCAAGTGTTTCTTACATGTTTCTAATCATTTCTCGGGAATATCATTGTGTATTTTACGAGTTTTACCAAAAGTAGACAGTTTTCCTAGAAGTATATACATGAATCTTCAGGATTTAAACTGTGTCATTCAGAAAACGCCAATCAAATCAGAATCACCTGTAAGGATCAACAGTACTCTGTTCATTTACCAGCTTCATACACAAATTCTGTGCTTTATAAACAGCAATTCTTAATGTTTGAAAGAACTTTCTTCGGAAAATCATCATGTAGAGTAGTCAGAATTGTAACCATTATCAGAACTCTATCCATTTCACAGCATTCTACCTCTAATCTCCGTGATTGAACATGACCATAAAGATAGAACGGCTCTATTCACTAGTATTTCAAGTGTTTCTTCCAAGTTTCTAATCATTTCCAGGGACTATAATTGGTGTATTTTAAGAGGTTTCACCAAAGGTAGACAGTTTTCCTAGAAGGTATATACATGAGTCTTCAGGATTTAAACTGTGTCATTCAGAAAACCCCCCGTCAAAATCAGAATCACCTGTTAAGTATCAAGCAGGTATTCTCTTCATTTATCAGCTTCATACACAAAATTCTGTGCTTTATAACCAGCAATTCTTAATGTTTTAAAGAACTTTCCTCGGAAAACCATCATCTAGAGTAGTCGGAATTTGAACCATTAACAGAACTCTTACCATTTCACAGCATTCTACCTCTAATCTCCGTGATAGAACATGAACATAAAGATAGATCGGGTCGATTCACTAGTATTTCAAGTGTTTCTTACATGTTTCTAAGCATTTCCCGGGCCTATCACCGTGAATTTTAATAGTGTTACCAAAATGAGACAGTTTTCCTAGAAGTATATACATGAATCTTCAGGATTTAAAATGTGTCATTCAGAAAACGCCAGTTAAATCAGAATCACCTGTAAGGATCAACAGTACTCTATTCATTTACCAGCTTCATACACAAATTCTGTGCTTTATAACCAGCAATTCTTAATGTTTGAAAGAACTTTCTTCGGAAAATCATCATGTAGAGTAGTCAGAATTGTAACCATTATCAGAACTCTTACCATTTCACAGCATTCTACCTCTAATCTCCGTGATTGAACATGACCATAAAGATAGAACGGCTCTATTCACTAGTATTTCAAGTGTTTCTTCCAAGTTTCTAATCATTTCCAGGGACTATAATTGTGTATTTTAAGAGTTTTACCAAAAGTAGACAGTTTTCCTAGAAGTATATACATGAATCTTCAGGATTTAAACTGTGTCATTCAGAAAACCCCAGTCAAATCAGAATCACCTGTAAGGATCAACAGT
>NW_005877643.1:0-3215 GCF_000147115.1 Myotis lucifugus | reverse complement strand
CACAAATTCTGTGCTTTATACCAGCTATTCTTAATGTTTGAAAGAACTTTCCTCGGAAAACCATCATCTAGAGTAGTCAGAATTTTAACCATTAACAGAACTCTTATCATTTCACAGCATTCTACCTCTAATCTCCATGATAGAACATGAACATAAAGATAGAACGGCTCTATTCACTAGTATTTCAAGTGTTTCTTACATGTTTCTAAGCATTTCCCGGGACTATCACCGTGAATTTTAATAGTGTTACCAAAATGAGACAGTTTTCCTAGAAGTATATACATGAATCTTCAGGATTTAAAATGTGTCATTCAGAAAACGCCAGTCAAATCAGAATCACCTGTAAAAATCAACAGTACTCTGTTCATTTACCAGCTTCATACACAAATTCTGTGCTTTATAACCAGCAATTCTTAATGTTTGAAAGAACGTTCTTCAGAAAATCATCATGTAGAGTAGTCAGAATTGTAACCATTATCAGAACTCTTACCATTTCACAGCATTCTACCTCTAATCTCAGTGATTGAATATGAACATATAGATAGAACGGGTCGATTCACTAGTATTTCAAGTGTTTCTTACATGTTTCTAATCATTTCTCGGGAATATCATTGTGTATTTTACGAGTTTTACCAAAAGTAGACAGTTTTCCTAGAAGTATATACATGAATCTTTAGGATTTAAACTGTGTCATTCAGAAAACGCCAGTCAAATCAGAATCACCTGTAACAATCAACAGTATTCTCTTCATTTATCAGCTTCATACACAAATTCTGTGCTTTATAAAGAGCTATTCTTAATGTTCTAAAGAACTTTCCTCGGAACATTATCATGTAGAGTAGTCAGAACTGAAACCATTATCAGAACTCTTACCATTTCACAGCATTCTACCTCTAATCTCCGTGATTGAACATGACCATAAAGATAGAACGGCTCTATTCACTAGAATTTCAAGTGTTTCTTCCAAGTTTCTAATCATTTCCAGGGACTATAATTGTGTATTTTAAGGGTTTTACCAAAAGTAGACAGTTTTCCTGGAAGTATATACATGAATCTTCAGGATTTAAACTGTGTCATTCAGAAAACGCCAGTCAAATCAGAATCACCTGTAAAGATCAACAGTATTCATTTCATTTATCAGCCTCATACACAAATTCTGTATTTTATAAACAGCAATTCTTAATATTTCAAAGAACTTTCCTCGGAAAATCATCATCTAGAGCAGTCGGAATTGCAACCATTAACAGAACTCTTACCATTTCAGAGCATTCTACCTCTAATCTCTGTGATTGAACATGAACAGGAAAATTGAACAGCTCTATTTATTAGTATTTAAAGTGCTTCCTACATGTTTCTAACGATTTCCCGAGCCTATCACCGTGAATTTTAAGAGTGTTACCAAAATTAGACAGTTTTCCTAGAAGTATATACATGAAGCTTCAGGATTTAAACTGTGTCATTCAGAAAACGCCAGTCAAATCAGAAACACCTGTAAGTATCAACAATATTCTCTTCATTTATCAGCTTCATACACAAATTCTGTGCTTTATAAACAGCAATTCTTAATGTTTTAAAGAACTTTCCTCGGAAAACCATCATCTAGAGTAGTCGGAATTGTAACCATTAACAGAACTCTTACCATTTCACAGCATTCTACCTCTAATCTCCGTGATAGAACATGAACATAAAGATAGAACGGCTCTATTCACTAGTATTTCAAGTGTTTCTTACAAGTTTCTAATCATTTCCAGGGACTATCACCGTGAATTTTAAGAGTGTTACCAAAATTAGACAGTTTTCCTAGAAGTATATACATGAATCTTCAGGATTTAAACTGTGTCATTCAGAAAACGCCAGTCAAATCAGAATCACCTGTAAAGTATCAACAATATTCTCTTCATTTATCAGCTTCCATACACAAATTCTGTGCTTTATAAACAGCAATTCTTAATGTTTTAAAGAACTTTCCTCGGAAAACCATCATCTAGAGTAGTCGGAATTTTAACCATTAACAGAACTCTTACCATTTCACAGCATTCTACCTCTAATCTCCGTGATAGAACATGAACATAAAGATAGAACGGCTCTATTCACTAGTATTTCAAGTGTTTCTTACATGTTTCTAAGCATTTCCCGGGACTATCACCGTGAATTTTAATAGTGTTACCAAAATGAGACAGTTTTCCTAGAAGTATATACATGAATCTTCAGGATTTAAACTGTGTCATTCAGAAAACGCCAGTCAAATCAGAATCACCTGTAAGGATCAACAGTATTCTCTTCATTTATCAGCTTCATACACAAATTCTGTGCTTTATAACCAGCAATTCTTAATGTTTGAAAGAACCTTCTTCGGAAAATCATGATGTAGAGTAGTCAGAATTGTAACCATTTTCAGAACTCTTACCATTTCACAGCATTCTACCTCTAATCTCCATGATTGAATATGAACATAAAGATAGAACGGGTCGATTCACTAGTATTTCAAGTGTTTCTTACATGTTTCTAATCATTTCTCGGGAATATCATTGTGTATTTTATGAGTTTTACCAAAAGTAGACAGTTTTCCTAGAAGTTTATACATGAATCTTCATGATTTAAACTGTGTAATTCAGAAAACGCCAGTCAAATCAGAATCACCTGTAAGGATCAACAGTATTCTCTTCATTTATCAGCTTCATACACAAATTCTGTGCTTTATAAACAGCAATTCTTTTTTTTTTTTTTAAATATATTTTATTGATTTTTTACAGAGAGGAAGGGAGAGAGATAGAGAGTTAGAAACATCGATGAGAGAGAAACATCGATCAGCAGCCTCCTGCACACTCCCCACTGGGGATGTGCCTGCAACCCAGGTACATGCCCTTGACCGGAATCGAACCCGGGACCCTTCAGTCCGCAGGCAGACGCTCTATCCACTGAGCCAAACCGGTTTTGGCAGTATAAACAGCAATTCTTAATGTTCTAAAGAACTTTCCTCGGAACATTATCATGTAGAGTAGTCAGAACTGAAACCATTATCAGAACTCTTACCATTTCACAGCATTCTACCTCTAATCTCCATGATTGAACATGACCATAAAGATAGAACGGCTCTATTCACTAGTATTTCAAGTGTTTCTTCCAAGTTTCTAATCATTTCCAGGGACTATAATTGTGTATTTTAAGAGTTTTACCAAAAGTAGACAGTTTTCCTAGAAGTATATACATGAATT
>NW_005877642.1:0-8437 GCF_000147115.1 Myotis lucifugus | reverse complement strand
ATATATATATATATATATGGTCCCCATGCTACCTTCTATGTGGTAGTTTGAATCAATAAAGTTCTGAACTAGCATAATAAGAATAAATAAAATGGAAGAAGGGAATTAAAAAGCAGTATAGGTGTTTTGTTCGTTTTTTTGTTCGCTTGGCTAGTTTGAATATTCAGGGTGGGACAAAAGTAGGTTTACAGTTGTGAGTATGTGAAACAGAGTTTATTCTTGTGTTACTATTAATTAATTGTATTATTTTCCGTATGAACATCTGTAAACCTACTTTTGCCCCACCCTGTATATAATTTGTAGAAAGGCCTTTATTATATAAGATTTGAAAGCAATGAGATTTTTTTAACATTCACTGTAGAACTTGTTAAGCCAGACGTGTCCACTGAGAATGCTATAACTTACTCCAATGTTATCACATTTTCAGGAAGTTACTTTTTTGGATTGAGTTTTATAGTTGTATTAAACACAAATATTATTCTGATTACTTTATAGCAACACTTGGTTTAGATGGAAAATGATTATATATTCAGACTGATCAAATACCTTTTTAGTTAAACTTTGATTAAATTTCTACTAAGTCTGCTGATTGGCCATTCTTAAAACTTTTTTTTTTACTTACTTCATCGTAAGTAAAAATAGAATTCTGGTTTCCAGGGATTGAGGGAAGGAGCAAATGGTGAGTGATTGCTGATAGGTATAGGATTTCTTTATGGGTTGATGAAAATTTAAAAAAAAATAGTGATGGAGACATAATTTTGTGAATGTACTAAAACTCACTGAATTGTACACTGTAAAAGGGTGAATTTTATGGTATGTGAATTATGTATCAATAAAGCTGTTACTAAAAACATAGCTAGCTAATTAAAATAATCAATTTGATTTAATTACATATTTTCTTATTTGCATTGCTAAGTGAGTCAGTAAATAAGACCTGACACTAATTAGAAGCTTACATATTGAAGCATTTTCCTAGTATCACAATACACAGATTACATACTATATATGCCTTTATATGCATAGATACCAATATATTAGGGTTCATTATTTTTAACGTCCTAACTTCCGATTCTTCCTGTATTCTCGGTCTTTGTGTGAGGAGTATCACCATCCTCCCATCCAATCCCAAAACCTGTCCCTCAGAGTGAATGTCAAAGCCAAAAATATTTCTTCCTTATCAATGTCTGTTCCACCTCCTACTCTCGTTTTTTGCCTTCGTTTGGGACTTTCCCATCTTTTCCCTAGACCTTGCAGCAACTTCTTGACTTAACTCATTGCCTTTACTTTGTTTCCTTCAGTCCATCCTTCTCCATGAAATCCGACATGTCACCACCCTGCTGATAGAAAGCCTTTGGTTCTCTGTTGCTTAGAAAATGAAGTCTCAATGTTTGGCCTGGCATTGAAGGCCACTCACAGCTTAGCTCTAGTCTGCCCTGGCTAATGCGTTCAACTTCCCTTTTCTTACTATATCCTTTTCTTTCATTTTGCATATTACAAAACATTATATGGATGTCTGTGCTGTGTCGCACGGTAGAGATGGAAAGGTAGATTTGTTCACCTTCTTTTCTCAATACTGTTTCTGTAACGCATTTTGTACTTAGGGCTCACCTGTTTACTCTGACCAGTTTACTCACCCAAGGAGGTATTTCTCTCGCTGGGAGAGCTCAGCCTTCTCCTGCCACCTCCAGAAACACACCTCTCTGCTAAAATTTAGTACTTGTAGTATCTAACTCATGGGTTGTCGTGAGCATTAAATGAGATAATATATGTTAAACTCTTCAGGACAGAGCCTATAGTAAGTATTAGGTGCTTTCCTCTTCTTCCCTCTTCTCTTCATTCTACTCTTCTCTCTCCTCCAATTATTATTATTATTTTTCTGTTTAGAGCCTGGATCAAAGGTTACGTCTTTGGAGAAATCTTTTTCTGCCACTTGCCCCCCTGTATCCTCCCCTTGTTTGTGTTCCTATGGCAGTACCTGCAGAAAATGTCTGTTGTGACATTTCACTGCTTATGCTGGTACTTTTGTCCTCTCTCCTCAGCTAGATTTTGATTTTCTTGAACAATAAGAAAATTTTTGTATAGCCAAGACTAGTTTGTCTGGCATATAGTAGGAATTTAATATATGTTATTAAATAATTTTGGACCAATTACTTAAGGAATAGGCTGAAATTATTTCTAATAGAAGGTATGAGTTAAAAATATTTATGATAGTCTTACTTCTGGTAATAATTATGTAAGAACCATGTGTATCATAGAGAATACTGGTGATGTTATTAAAACAAAAGTTAGTACTTTACTATTGGTTACAATGATAGGCAGTTCTCTCTGTATCATCATATGGGCCTGCCATAGGTCTTGTATATAGTGAGTAGTTAATATTTATTTTATGGTTCAATGAATGAATGAACAAATCCTGTGAAAATATAATCCAAAGATCTTTTCCCCGAAAATGATGATCCTACTTATACATTCCAAGTATCCTCTAAAAAAAAAAAGATGAATTGAATTTGGTTCATTTGGCTGGTGGAATATTTATAATTAGAACTAAAGAAGTGTTTTGATTATATATCAGTTGCTCATGATTAATCATTTAATAGTGAGTGATTGTCTTATTAGACATATTTCATGCTATATTACATAAATGACAGTAACAATCTATGAAATTGAAGTATATTGGAAAGGCAATTTTTATTCTAAATACACTTTATTAATAAGAAGTCCCAACTGAATTATAAGTATTTTAAAATATCAGCAAATCATAAAGCATTACATATATTGGAAAAAAATTAGTCTGCATGTAGAAGCAGCACTATATATATTTTCTGCCTAATTGGTTTCTTCTTAAGCTCTGCAGTCATAAATTTCCCTAGTCACTCAGAAGTGTAAATAAGGCGCACTCAAGGTGCTTACATATTTCACGTTCAGTGAGGGTGCTGCACAAGGAAAACAAAAGGACTTGCAACTGAATGAAAGTGATTAAACGTAATGAATCACAGAGATTAGGCAATAAATAACCTATTGAACAGAGGGAATGCTTAAGTGAACATTTTTGTTAGAGAATAAATTTTAAAGTGTTAAACAGCTCTTCATGGCTGCTATTGGGCTGTTTATTTGATTCAGTCTCGCTTATTGGTGAAGATCATCTTTGCGGTAAGAAATATTTAACTGGCTTCCCATTCTTTCCAAAAGTATAAAGATGAACTGAAACCAGTCATGGAAGAAAAATGGAGAAAGTGGGAGGGAGGATACTGATGAAAATGTGAAAGGTGAAAATGTGTAAGATTGGTATGCTTTTATAACAAAACATATTGTTTAATTTAATTACTTAATAATTGTGTCATTGTACTATTTGGGGAACTTTCATAAAATACTGAAAGATACCATCTATCCTTGTCAATGAATGAAATGATCCCTGTCTTTCTTTCTCACTGTCCTTTCATTTTCTTGATTTTTTCTGTTCCCACCTCCCCCAGCACAGCTTGTCAGCAGGGTCGGTGAAAGAGCACTGGGCCAAGAACTTTGGTTTCCTGTCTGCCTGTGACTAAAACTAGCTCAGTGGCTTTGAGTTATTTAACCATTTGGAATTCTTAGATGTTTAATTAGAAGGTTGGACTTAACGATGTTTTTGTCTGTTTCCAGATTTAAAATATTATTGTTATGTATATCATCTAGTAGACTAATCTTAGTCTCCAGAAGGCTTGGTATTGCTTAGACTTCAGGTTTAATGATTTACTTGATGTAATTGGTGTGCTATATAGGTGACTGATCAATGTCACTTAGTATGGATCCCAGGTTCTGAATCAAACTCCTCAGGACTCAGTACCTTTTTGCACTTTCTAGATAGATTTACTCACACTGGAAACACTACTGAGCAATGCTAATTTTACTGAACATTATTTAGGAGAAGAGTTTTTACCTTGCACACTCATAACAAAGTACTTCAAATCTTTGTTAGATCCATATGCTCTCCAAATCATCTCTTTCCTACAATGCTGCTAAGAGATTCTGCTTTAGCATCCTAGGACGAAGAAGCATTCAGCTTCCCTGACTCTTGACTACCTTTCCTGTAGTTATTTCATCCAACTTCAGGTTTCTTTTCCTTTTATTTTGCATAATAATTTTGTTTTCATTCAAACTACATACAACCCCCTATCAATATGCTTAGCATATAAAGGGCCATCCTGGTGTTCTGGGAACCAGTCTCCTCAGAGGGCACTGGGCATTGGACAATAACCACAGGGATTCTTGTGGTGGAAATAGTCATCATATGCAATTATGAGTTGAAGAGTTCAAGATAATGTGACCCCAATGAAGCAGAATGAATATAATGTCCTAGAAGACCTGGATGTCTGTAATTTGGTAACATCTTTCATGGAATTACATTTTTTTTTTTGGAAAACACAAATACAATGGATGCTAAGTATTATCTTGTATGGATATAGTATAGTTTATTTAACAGCAGCTCTATTGTTAGATATTTAGTTTGTTTTTTATTTTAAATTTTTTATCTGTTTTTGATTTTGATATTGTAAACAATGCTGCATTGAGAATCTTTGTTCATAAATATTTTAATATCTGACCGTTTCCTTTTAATAGAATTTATATGAAGCTATAAGTACATTAAAGGTAATTGCAGCCTAGTGCAACAACTTCTGACTGGTGACTATTCTTTAAGTTTTGCTATGTTATTTCATAAGCAAATGGTAAAACTGTGTAAGGCAATCTTTATAATTTCCCATCAGGTAACCAAGTTGTTTCAAGAGTTTCTTATAATGGATAAACTTTTATAAATTGCACTGCAGGCCATCAAAACCAGGTCTATAATCATGATGATGATGCTCACAGACTTAATTTACAATTAATGACAATGAATCACCGGTGTTGGGAGTCTCTTATTTTGATGATGTTCTTCTGAAGCCTCATGAGTGTTATCTGAATGTTTTTTAAGGTTCTGAAATATATTACATTTCCTTTGATATAATCATTCTAAAAATTTATAATATAACACCATGAAGTAATTTTCCAACTATACTCAGATTATCATTAATGTTCTGTGCTAGTTTTAGGATCCATAAATTAAGAAGAAATGGAAAAAACACACAAAAGACAGTAATGGAAATTAACGGAGGGCTAGAAAGCAGGAAGTAAAGATGGACAAAGAAATTGTGTTTATTTAACATGCAAAAGAGAAAGTTTAGGGACATATGTGAGTGAGAGCCGGTTAAGATAATGAGTATAAATGCTAGATTTTGATGAATGACTAAGATTTTGATGGCCATCTATTAAGTTGTGGTAGTATGGGGTGATTTATAAAAATAAGTAGAGATTTATAAAAATACCTCCATGAAAAGGATAGATATGTACCTCTCTTGAAGAATAACAAAGAGACCAGAAAGTGACCTTAAAGTTTTAAGATTATCTGAGGCCAGAACTTCAATAAGCAGTTGCTAAGATGCTTCAGTCAGTGCATTACCATTTATAAGACATAAAATTATTTTCTTCTCCATTCTTTAACTATTACTCTGTGTTCTCTATTGTTAAGATGGTTTGGCTTCCACAACTGGGAATTAATAAAGTATTGTTTTTGTTGAATACTTTTATTTAATGGGCATTTTAAAAAATTGGGCACTACCACTCTTGAAATGAGTTGGTTTGAGTTTGGGAGCACAGGATATTTTGGGAGCACAGCTAGAGAAATTGGGACAACTTCAGTGATGGTTATGTGCGGCGAACTCCTGAGAGAGTCTAGGAGAGATTCAAAGTCTTGTCGGAAGTGCAGGGAAGAGAAGCATTTAAGTGTATAAAGTTCTGTGGATTTAGTGGCTTATAAAGAATGTTACTTTCCCCTTTTATATTTAGTGATAGCCCTTTATTCCCATTTTAGAGCAGTGCAAGAATCTCTTCTTTGGTAATTCTGCTTTGATGGTTCCCTTTGAACTAGTAAGTAGTATAATTGAATAGACATGAGGCTTAAGACCTTTTTTTTTAAAATATGAACAAAACTAGTTTCACATACATGGATGTGTTTTTTTAAGCTCTTCAACCCTTTGTGACACTTTAGGGCTTGTATTCCTTGTTGTTCCATGTCTGCTTCTATCAGATGCCTAGGATTCTATCCCTGGCATTCGCTCAGTGAGTGCATATCTATGAGGTATGTGTGTGCTGAGAAGGCTTGAGTTCAGCTTAAGACAATTGACAGAGAGGAAGCCTTGTTTGGGCTCAGAGCCATCAGATTTTCAAACGAAGTGATTAGATGAGTGTGGTATAGGGGAAGAGTGATTGTCAGGCACCAATTAAGAATAACCTTCCCCATCACTTTTGTTTCTGGCCTATGTGAAGTTGGCAGGTGGATGAAGCTGCCAGTTTTCCTGTCAGTTTGTGTGTATTCCTATCACAGCGTTTATCTAATATTGCAATTAAAGTCCAATAGATTGCATGATTTGGAGAATAAAGTCAATTGTTTGGATTTTCTATGATCATTGTTTTAAGGGAATTTTATATTTCTGAAGCTGAGCAAGGTCCATTTGAAAATAGGCCCAAATTTTTGCAAATTATCAAATATCTACATGTAGGATGTAAATACTCCATGTGGAGATTTGAGAATTTCTCTTTGGCATTATTATCAAGATAAAATCTCTTCTTTATGAATTAGAGTCAGAGATGAAAACTCAAACAAGGATATATTTGTGAGCAAAATCAGCACTAGGCACTACTAACTTTAAAGGAAATGGCAAGCGATAATTTGGTTGCTTACACATGAACTAATATTCCTTTAGTGACTGGAGCTTTCTATTTTTGGAGTGCACTTCTAATGCACAGCTCATTTCTGCTGCTTGTATTATTCTGTAAGAGGCATAAGACAGCCCTTGTATTAAACTTTAAATACTCTATCGCCAAAGTTTATCCAAGAGCTAGAATGATGAACTTAATCTCTGCAACTTTGCAATTAGTGTATTAACTGAAGTTCTATTTTTGGTATCACTGTGCTCTGCAAGTCATCTGGTTAATGTGTTTCCTTTTGCAGGATTTTATCAGAGCGTAGCAATCGGAACACAGAATAAACATTAACAACTTTTCTTTGTGCTTGCATTTGGTTATAAGGAAAACTTTTTTCATTTGCTGTTTTTATTCTTTTCAGAGGTGCTTCTTAAAATGAGTGGGATTAAGGATTCTGTGTTTCAAAAGAGCAGCACATCAAGATGAATAGATACACTAATCCAAATAGATTCTCTAGATCAGCGGTTCTCAACCTGTGGGTCGAGACCCCTTTGGGGGCCGAACGACCCTTTCACAGGGGTCGCCTAAGACCATCGGAAAACACATATATAATTACATATTGTTTTTGTGATTAATCACTATGCTTTAATTATGTTCAATTTGTAACAATGAAATTGGGTCACCACAACACGAGGAACTGTATTAAAGGGTCGCGGCATTAGGGAGGTTGAGAACCACTGCTCTAGATGGACAATTTTTAAGTTTTGCATTAGTGCGTACTTTGAAAAAAGGAGAAATCAGGTTCCATGTTTCAGCTCTTTCTTGACAAATGCTGGTGTTGTAAATTACCCAGCTGTTCTTCCTCTGTATGGATTTTGTAGTTCTCAGAGCAATTTATAGATCTAGAGTGCAGTTGCTGAAAGTCATTTATTCTCAGTTTTGTATTAATCCATCATATACAAATACATTAGAATTCAAGTCAGAGCTTAGGGGCTTGAGACATTTCTTCCCTTCTGATTTGCTGTCCTCCAAATGTTTGTAGGATATAACAAAACAGCACCCCAAACTTACTAGGTTAATAAGTACTTTTAGAGGGACTGTTTTTAGTATTTCTGTTTAGGGTATTTGAAATCCACTCATTTATTGATACAAAAGGAACAGTCATAGTGAGTCTTCTTGTAAACATTAACATATTGGTAATACTAACGTGCTTACCTTTGACAAATTAGGACTTCAACTTGGTTTGCTCATTTGCTGCTCCTGCCATTTGTCTACTGTTCAGATATGTTTGTATTTCAGAAACTGGATTAATTGCAATTTTTTTGGAGGCCACCTGTTTGAAAACAAGTAAGGGAAGTTTTCACATCTACTCTAGTTCTTTATTTTCTACTTGAAGACATCTATTCCTCTTTAGATGGATAAGAACCACGATGGTCAATAGTATAAATATAGAGCTTTTAAAGATCAGTGTGTGAGTTGCTTGCTTATGGCTTCTATAAAGCACCTCATGCTGTTCACAGATATTAATGTGTTTGAAATGCACACATGGCTTGAGAATGTTTCTTAAAATGTATGTCCAGATACATTTCTCCTTATTATCTATTAATGTTGAATGAGGCATGGCTCTTGTTTCTTCCCTTTTAATCCTTTCCAGGTTTATCTTCAGGTGAACTTTCCTTTATAATAATTCTGGACAGGTCACTTATTTCTCAAAAAAACA